>NC_091227.1:14717761-14852737 GCF_040958095.1 Procambarus clarkii | reverse complement strand
ATCGCATGGTTTTTGGCGGGTAGCGGCGAAAATCGCGCGGTTTTTGGCCGGTAGCGGCGAAAATCGCGCTATTTTTGGCCGGTAGCGGCGAAAATCGCGATTTTTGCCCGCCAGCTGCGAAAATCGCATGGTTTTTGCGCAAAATAGCGCGGTTTTCGGCCGTTAGCGGCAAAAATCGCCCGGTTTTTGGCCGCTATCAGCGAAAATCGCACGGTTTTTGGCCGCTAGCGGCGAAAATCGCACTATTTTTGGCCGGTGGCGGCGAAAATCGCAATTTTTGCCGGCCAGCTGCGAAAATCGCATGGTTTTTTGCAAAATAGCGCAGTTTTCGGCCGTTAGCAGCAAAAATCGCCCGATTTTTGGACGCTAGCAGCGAAAAATCGCACAATTTTTGGCCGCTAGCGGCGAAAATCGCGCTATTTTTGGCCGGTAGCGCCGAAAATCGCGATTTTTGCCCGCCAGCTGCGAAAATCGCTTGGTTTTTGGCCAGTAGCGGCGAAAATCGCGCGGTTTTTGGCCGGTAACGGCGAAAATGGCGCTATTTTTGGCCGGTAGCGGCGAAAATCGCACGGTTTTTAGCCGGTAGCGGCGAAAATCGCACGGTTTTTTGGCCGGTAGCGGCGAAAATCGCACGGTTTTTGGCCGGTAACGGCGAAAATGGCCCGATTTTTGGCCTCTAGCGGCGAAAATCGCACGGTTTTTAGCCGGTAGCGGCGAAAATCGCACGGTTTTTGGCCGGTAGCGGCGAAAATCGCGATTTTTGCCCGTCAGCTGTGAAAATCGCATGGTTTTTGCGCAAAATAGCGCGGTTTTCGGCCGTTAGCGGGAAAAATCGCCCGATTTTTGGCGTCTAGCGGCAAAAATCGCACGGTTTTTGGCCGTTAGCGGCAAAAATTGCGCTATTTTTGGCCGGTAGCGGCGAAAATCGCGATTTTTGCCCGCCAGCTGCAAAAATCGCATGGTTTTTGGCCGGTAGCGGCGAAAATGGCGCTATTTTTGGCCGGTAGCGGCGAAAATCGCGATTTTTGCCCGTCAGCTGCGAAAATCGCATAGTTTTTGCGCAAAATAGCGCGGTTTTCGGCCGTTAGCGGCAAAAATCGCCCGATTTTTGGCCGCTAGCAGCGAAAATCGCACGGTTTTTGGCCGCTAGCGGCGAAAATCGCGCTATTTTTGGCCGGTAGCGGCGAAAATCGCGATTTTTGCCTGGCAGCTGCGAAAATCGCATTGTTTTTGCGCAAAATAGCGCGGTTATCGGCCGTTAGCAGCAAAAATCGCCCGATTTTTGGCCGCTAGCGGCGAAAATCGCGCGATTTTTGGCTAGTACCGGCGAAAATCGCGATTTTTGCCCGCCAGCTGCGAAAATCGCATTGTTTTTGGCCGGTAGCGGCGAAAATCGCACCGTTTTTGGCCGCTAGCAGCGAAAATCGCGCTATTTTTGGCCGGTAGCGGCGAAAATCGCGATTTTTGCCCGCCAGCTGCGAAAATCGCATGGTTTTTGCGCAAAATAGCGCGGTTTTCGGCCGTTAGCGGCAAAAATCGCCCGATTTTTGGCCGCTATCAGCGAAAATCGCACGGTTTTTGGCCGCTAGCGGCGAAAATCGCACTATTTTTGGCCGGTGGCGGCGAAAATCGCGATTTTTGCCGGCCAGCTGCGAAAATCGCATGGTTTTTGTGCAAAATAGCGCGGTTTTCGGCCGTTAGCGGCAAAAATCGCCCGATTTTTGGCCGCTAGCGGCGAAAATCGTGCGGTTTTTGGCCGGTAGCGGCGAAAATCGCGATTTTTGCCCGCCAGCTGCGAAAATCGCATGGTTTTTGGCCGGTAGCGGCGAAATCGCGCGGTTTTTGGCCGGTAGCGGCGAAAATCGCGCTATTTTTGGCCCGGTAGCGGCGAAAATCGCAATTTTTGCCCGCCAGCTGCGAAAATCGCATGGTTTTTTGGCCGGTAGCGGCGAAAATCGCACGGTTTTTGGCCGCTAGCTGCGAAAATCGCGCTATTTTTGGCCGGTAGCGGCGAAAATCGCGATTTTTGCCCGCCAGCTGCGAAAATCGCATGGTTTTTGGCCGGTAGCGGCGAAAATCGCACGGTTTTTGGCCGGTAGCGGCGAAAATGGCGCTATTTTTGGCCGTTAGCGGCGAAAATGGCGATTTTTGCCCAACAGCTGCGAAAATCGCATGGTTTTTGCGCAAAATAGCGCGGTTTTTGGCTGTTAGCGGCAAAAATCGCCTGATTTTTTGCCGCTAGCAGCGAAAATCGCACGGTTTTTGGCCGCTAGCGGCGAAAATCGCGCTTTTTTTGGCCGGTAGCGGCGAAAATCGCGATTTTTGCCCGCCAGCTGCGAAAATCGCATGGTTTTTGGCCGGTAGCGGCGAAAATCGCACGGTTTTTGGCCGGTAGCGGCAAAAATCGCGCTATTTTTGGCCGGTAGCGGCGAAAATCGCGATTTTTGCCTGTCAGCTGCGAAAATCGCATGGTTTTTGCGCAAAATAGCGCGGTTTTCGGCCGTTAGCGGCAAAAATCGCCCGATTTTTGGCCGCTAGCGGCGAAAATCGTGCGGTTTTTGGCCGGTAGCGGCGAAAATCGCGATTTTTGCCCGCCAGCTGCGAAAATCGCATGGTTTTTGGCCGGTAGCGGCGAAATCGCGCGGTTTTTGGCCGGTAGCGGCGAAATCGCGCGGTTTTTGGCCGGTAGCGGCGAAAATCGCGCTATTTTTGGCCGGTAGCGGCGAAAATCGCGATTTTTGCCCAACAGCTGCGAAAATCGCATGGTTTTTGCGCAAAATAGCGCGGTTTTTGGCCGTTAGCGGCAAAAATCGCCCGATTTTTGGCCGCTAGCAGCGAAAATCGCACGGTTTTTGGCCGCTAGCGGCGAAAATCGCGCTTTTTTTGGCCGGTAGCGGCGAAAATCGCGATTTTTGCCCGCCAGCTGCGAAAATCGCATGGTTTTTGGCCGGTAGCGGCGAAAATCGCACGGTTTTTGGCCGGTAGCGGCGAAAATCGCGCTATTTTTGGCCGGTAGCGGCGAAAATCGCGATTTTTGCCTGTCAGCTGCGAAAATCGCATGGTTTTTGGCCGGTAGCGGCGAAAATCGCACGGTTTTTGGCCGCTAGCGGCGAAAATCGCGCTATTTTTGGCCGGTAGCGGCGAAAATCGCGATTTTTGCCCGCCAGCTGCGAAAATCGCATGGTTTTTGGCCGGTAGCGGCGAAAATCGCGCTATTTTTGGCCGGTAGCGGCGAAAATCGCGATTTTTGCCCGCCAGCTGCGAAAATCGCATGGTTTTTGGCCGGTAGCGGTGAAAATCGCGCGGTTTTTGGCCGGTAGCGGCGAAAATGGTGCTATTTTTGGCCGTTAGCGGCGAAAATGGCGATTTTTGCCCAACAGCTGCGAAAATCGCATGGTTTTTGCGCAAAATAGCGCAGTTTTTGGCCGTTAGCGGCAAAAATCGCCTGATTTTTTGCCGCTAGCAGTGAAAATCGCACGGTTTTTGGCCGCTAGCGGCGAAAATCGCGCTTTTTTTGGCCGGTAGCGGCGAAAATCGCGATTTTTGCCCGCCAGCTGCGAAAATCGCATGGTTTTTGGCCGGTAGCGGCGAAAATCGCACGGTTTTTGGCCGGTAGCGGCAAAAATCGCGCTATTTTTGGCCGGTAGCGGCGAAAATCGCGATTTTTGCCTGTCAGCTGCGAAAATCGCATGGTTTTTGCGCAAAATAGCGCGGTTTTCGGCCGTTAGCGGCAAAAATCGCCCGATTTTTGGCCGCTAGCAGCGAAAATCGCACGGTTTTTGGCCGCTATCGGCGAAAATCGCACTATTTTTGGCCGGTAGCGGCGAAAATCGCGATTTTTGCCCGCCAGTTACGAAAATCGCATGGTTTTTGGCCAGTAGCGGCGAAAATCGCGCGGTTTTTGGCCGGGAGCGGCGAAAATGGCGCTATTATTGGCCGGTAGCGGCGAAAATCGCGATTTTTGCCCGCCAGCTGCGAAAATCTCATGGTTTTTGCGCAAAATAGCGCGGTTTTCGGCCGTTAGCGGCAAAAATCGCCCGATTTTTGGCCGCTATCAGCGAAAATCGCACGGTTTTTGGCCGCTAGTGGCGAAAATCGCACTATTTTGGGCCGGTGGCGGCGAAAATCGCAATTTTTGCCGGCCAGCTGCGAAAATCGCATGGTTTTTGTGCAAAATAGCGCAGTTTTCGGCCGTTAGCAGCAAAAATCGCCCGATTTTTGGCCGCTAGCAGCGAAAATCGCATGGTTTTTGGCCGGTAGCGGCGAAAATCGCGCTATTTTTGGCCGGTAGCAGCGAAAATCGCGATTTTTGCCCGCCAGGTGCGAAAATCGCATGGTTTTTGGCCGGTAGCGGCGAAAATCGCGCTATTTTTGGCCGGTAGCAGCGAAAATCGCGATTTTTGCCCGCCAGGTGCGAAAATCGCATGGTTTTTGGCCGATAGCGGCGAAAATCGCGCGGTTTTTGGATGGTAGCGGCGAAAATGGCGCTGTTTTTGGCCGGTAGCGGCGAAAATCGCGATTTTTGCCCGTCAGCTGCGAAAATCGCATGGCTTTTGGCCGGTAGAGGCGAAAATCGCCCGGTTTTTGGCTTATAGCGGCGAAAATCGCGTTATTTTTGGCCGGTAGCGGCGAAAATCGCGATTTTTGCCCGCCAGCTGCGAAAATCGCATAATTTTTGCGCAAAATAGCGCTGTTTTCGGCCGTTAGCGGCAAAAATCGCCCGATTTTTGGCCGCTAGCGGCGAAAATCGCACAGTTTTTGGACGCTAGCGGCGAAAATCGCGCTATTTTTGGCCGGTAGCGGCGAAAATCGCGATTTTTGCCCGCCAGCTGCGAAAATCGCATGGTTTTTGCGCAAAATAGCGCTTTTCGGCCGTTAGCGGCAAAAATCGCCCGATTTTCGGCCGGTAGCGGCGAAAATCGCGATTTTTGCCTGCCTGCTGCGAAAATCGCATGGTTTTTCCGCAAAATAGCGAGGTTTTCGGCTGTTAGCGGCAAAAATCGCCCGATTTTTGGCCGCTAGCGGTGAAAATCGCGCGATTTTTGGCCGGTAGCGGCAAAAATCGCGATTTTTGCCCGCCAGCTGCGAAAATCGCATGGTTTTTGGCCGGTAGCGGCGAAAATGGCGCTTATTTTGGCCGGTAGCGGCGAAAATGGCGCTAATTTTGGCCGGTAGCGGCGAAAATCGCGATTTTTGCCCGCCAGCTGCAAAAATCGCATGGTTTTTGGCCGGTAGCGGCGAAAATCGCGCGGTTTTTGGCCGGTAGCGGCGAAAATGGTGCTATTTTTGGCCGGTAGTGGCGAAAATCGCGATTTTTGCCCGTCAGCTGCGAAAATCGCATAGTTTTTGCGCAAAATAGCGCGGTTTTCGGCCGTTAGCGGCAAAAATCGCCCGATTTTTGGCCGCTAGCAGCGAAAATCGCACGGTTTTTGGCCGCTAGCGGCGAAAATCGCGCTATTTTTGGCCGGTAGCGGCGAAAATCGCTATTTTTGCCCGCCAGCTCCGAAAATCGCATGGTTTTTGGCCGGTAGCGGCGAAAATCGCGCGGTTTTTGGCCGGTAGCGGCGAAAATGGCGCTATTATTGGCCGGTAGCGGCGAAAATCGCAATTTTTGCCAGTTAGCTGCAAAAATCGCATAGTTTTTGCGCAAAATAGCGCGGTTTTCGGCCGTTAGCGGCAAAAATCGCCTGATTTTTTGCCGCTAGCAGCGAAAATCGCACGGTTTTTGGCCGCTAGCGGCGAAAATCGCGCTTTTTTTGGCCGGTAGCGGCGAAAATCGCGATTTTTGCCCGCCAGCTGCGAAAATCGCATGGTTTTTGGCCGGTAGCGGCGAAAATCGCACGGTTTTTGGCCGGTAGCGGCAAAAATCACGCTATTTTTGGCCGGTAGCGGCGAAAATCGCGATTTTTGCCTGTCAGCTGCGAAAATCGCATGGTTTTTGCGCAAAATAGCGCGGTTTTCGGCCGTTAGCGGCAAAAATCGCCCGATTTTTGGCCGCTAGCAGCGAAAATCGCACGGTTTTTGGCCGCTAGCGGCGAAAATCGCGCTATTTTTGGCCGGTAGCGGCGAAAATCGCGATTTTTGCCCGTCAGCTGCGAAAATCGCATGGTTTTTGCGCAAAATAGCGCGGTTTTCGGCCGTTAGCGGCAAAAATCGCCCGATTTTTGGCCGCTAGCAGCGAAAATCGCACGGTTTTTGGCCGCTAGCGGCGAAAATCGCACTATTTTTGGCCGGTAGCGGCGAAAATCGCGATTTTTGCCCGCCAGTTGCGAAAATCGCATGGTTTTTGGCCAGTAGCGGCGAAAATCGCGCGGTTTTTGGCCGGTAGCGGCGAAAATGGCGCTATTATTGGCCGGTAGCGGCGAAAATCGCGATTTTTGCCCGCCAGCTGCAAAAATCGCATGGTTTTTGCGCAAAATAGCGCGGTTTTCGGCCGTTAGCGGCAAAAATCGCCCGATTTTTGGCCGCTATCAGCGAAAATCGCACGGTTTTTGGCCGCTAGCGGCGAAAATCGCACTATTTTTTGCCGGTGGCGGCGAAAATCGCAATTTTTGCCGGCCAGCTGCGAAAATCGCATGGTTTTTGTGCAAAATAGCGCAGTTTTCGGCCGTTAGCAGCAAAAATCGCCCGATTTTTGGCCGCTAGCAGCGAAAATCGCACAATTTTTGGCCGGTAGTGGCGAAAATCGCGCTATTTTTGGCCGGTAGCGGCGAAAATCGCGATTTTTGCCCGGCAGCTGCGAAAATCGCATTGTTTTTGCGCAAAATAGCGCGGTTATCGGCCGTTAGCAGCAAAAATCGCCCGATTTTTGGCCGCTAGCAGCGAAAATCGCACGGTTTTCGGCCGTTAGCGGCAAAAATCGCCCGATTTTTGGCCGCTATCAGCGAAAATCGCACTATTTTTGGCCGGTGGCGGCGAAAATCGCGATTTTTGCCGGCCAGCTGCGAAAATCGCATGGTTTTTGTGCAAAATAGCGCGGTTTTCGGCCGTTAGCGGCAAAAATCGCCCGATTTTTGGTCGCTAGCGGCGAAAATCGTGCGGTTTTTGGCCGGTAGCGGCGAAAATCGCGATTTTTGCCCGCCAGCTGCGAAAATCGCATGGTTTTTGGCCGGTAGCGGCGAAATCGTGCGGTTTTTGGCCGGTAGCGGCGAAAATCGCGCTATTTTTAGCCGGTAGCGGCGAAAATCGCAATTTTTGCCCGCCAGCTGCGAAAATCGCATGGTTTTTGGCCGGTAGCGGCGAAAATCGCACGGTTTTTGGCCGCTAGCGGCGAAAATCGCGCTATTTTTGGCCGGTAGCGGCGAAAATCGCGATTTTTGCCCGCCAGCTGCGAAAATCGCATGGTTTTTGGCCGGTAGCGGCGAAAATCGCACGGTTTTTGGCCGCTAGCGGCGAAAATCGCGCTATTTTTGGCCGGTAGCGGCGAAAATCGCGATTTTTGCCCGCCAGCTGCGAAAATCGCATGGTTTTTGGCCGGTAGCGGCGAAAATCGCGCTATTTTTGGCCGGTAGCGGCGAAAATCGCGATTTTTGCCCGCCAGCTGCGAAAATCGCATGGTTTTTGGCCGGTAGCGGTGAAAATCGCGCGGTTTTTGGCCGGTAGCGGCGAAAATCGCGCGGTTTTTGGCCGGTAGCGGCGAAAATGGTGCTATTTTTGGCCGTTAGCGGCGAAAATGGCGATTTTTGCCCAACAGCTGCGAAAATCGCATGGTTTTTGCGCAAAATAGCGCAGTTTTTGGCCGTTAGCGGCAAAAATCGCCTGATTTTTTGCCGCTAGCAGTGAAAATTGCACGGTTTTTGGCCGCTAGCGGCGAAAATCGCGCTTTTTTTGGCCGGTAGCGGCGAAAATCGCGATTTTTGCCCGCCAGCTGCGAAAATCGCATGGTTTTTGGCCGGTAGCGGCGAAAATCGCACGGTTTTTGGCCGGTAGCGGCAAAAATCGCGCTATTTTTGGCCGGTAGCGGCGAAAATCGCGATTTTTGCCTGTCAGCTGCGAAAATCGCATGGTTTTTGCGCAAAATAGCGCGGTTTTCGGCCGTTAGCGGCAAAAATCGCCCGATTTTTGGCCGCTAGCAGCGAAAATCGCACGGTTTTTGGCCGCTATCGGCGAAAATCGCACTATTTTTGGCCGGTAGCGGCGAAAATCGCGATTTTTGCCCGCCAGTTACGAAAATCGCATGGTTTTTGGCCAGTAGCGGCGAAAATCGCGCGGTTTTTGGCCGGGAGCGGCGAAAATGGCGCTATTATTGGCCGGTAGCGGCGAAAATCGCGATTTTTGCCCGCCAGCTGCGAAAATCTCATGGTTTTTGCGCAAAATAGCGCGGTTTTCGGCCGTTAGCGGCAAAAATCGCCCGATTTTTGGCCGCTATCAGCGAAAATCGCACGGTTTTTGGCCGCTAGTGGCGAAAATCGCACTATTTTGGGCCGGTGGCGGCGAAAATCGCAATTTTTGCCGGCCAGCTGCGAAAATCGCATGGTTTTTGTGCAAAATAGCGCAGTTTTCGGCCGTTAGCAGCAAAAATCGCCCGATTTTTGGCCGCTAGCAGCGAAAATCGCATGGTTTTTGGCCGGTAGCGGCGAAAATCGCGCTATTTTTGGCCGGTAGCAGCGAAAATCGCGATTTTTGCCCGCCAGGTGCGAAAATCGCATGGTTTTTGGCCGGTATCGGCGAAAATCGCGCTATTTTTGGCCGGTAGCAGCGAAAATCGCGATTTTTGCCCGCCAGGTGCGAAAATCGCATGGTTTTTGGCCGATAGCGGCGAAAATCGCGCGGTTTTTGGATGGTAGCGGCGAAAATGGCGCTATTTTTGGCCGGTAGCGGCGAAAATCGCGATTTTTGCCCGTCAGCTGCGAAAATCGCATGGTTTTTGCGCAAAATAGCGCGGTTTTCGGCCGTTAGCGGCAAAAATCGCCCGATTTTTGGCCGCTAGCAGCGAAAATCGCACGATTTTTGGCCGCTAGCGGCGAAAATCGCGCTATTTTTGGCCGGTAGCGGCGAAAATCGCGATTTTTGCCCGCCAGTTGCGAAAATCGCATGGTTTTTGGCCGATAGCGGCGAAAATCGCGCGGTTTTTGGCCGCTAGCGGCGAAAATAGCGCTATTTTTGGCCGGTAGCGGCGAAAATCGCGATTTTTGCCCGTCAGCTGCGAAAATCGCATGGTTTTTGCGCAAAATAGCGCGGTTTTCGGCCGTTACCGGCAAAAATCGCCCGATTTTTGGCCGCTATCAGCGAAAATCGCACGGTTTTTGGCCGCTAGCGGCGAAAATCGCATGGTTTTTGTGCAAAATAGCGCGGTTTTCGGCCGTTAGCGGCAAAAATCGCCCGATTTTTGGCCAACAGCTGCGAAAATCGCATGGTTTTTGCGCAAAATAGCGCGGTTTTTGGCCGTTAGCGGCAAAAATCGCCCGATTTTTGGCCGCTAGCAGCGAAAATCGCACGGTTTTTGGCCGCTAGCGGCAAAAATCGCGCTTTTTTTGGCCGGTAGCGGCGAAAATCGCGATTTTTGCCCGCCAGCTGCGAAAATCGCATGGTTTTTGGCCGGTAGCGGCGAAAATCGCACGGTTTTTAGCCGGTAGCGGCGAAAATCGCACGGTTTTTGGCCGGTAGCGGCGAAAATCGCACGGTTTTTGGCCGGTAACGGCGAAAATGGCCCGATTTTTGGCCTCTAGCGGCGAAAATCGCACGGTTTTTAGCCGGTAGCGGCGAAAATCGCACGGTTTTTCGCCGGTAGCGGCGAAAATCGCGATTTTTGCCCGTCAGCTGCGAAAATCGCATAGTTTTTGCGCAAAATAGCGCGGTTTTCGGCCGTTAGCGGCAAAAATCGCCCGATTTTTGGCCGCTAGCAGCGAAAATCGCACGGTTTTTGGCCGCTAGCGGCGAAAATCGCGCTATTTTTGGCCGGTAGCGGCGAAAATCGCGATTTTTGCCCGCCAGCTCCGAAAATCGCATGGTTTTTGGCCGGTAGCGGCGAAAATCGCGCGGTTTTTGGCCGCTAGCGGCGAAAATGGCGCTATTATTGGCCGGTAGCGGCGAAAATCGCAATTTTTGCCAGTTAGCTGCAAAAATCGCATAGTTTTTGCGCAAAATAGCGCGGTTTTCGGCCGTTAGCGGCAAAAATCGCCCGATTTTTGGCCGCTATCAGCGAAAATCGCACGGTTTTTGGCCGCTAGCGGCGAAAATCGCACTATTTTTGGCCGGTAGCGGCGAAAATCGCGATTTTTGCCGGCCAGTTGCGAAAATCGCATGGTTTTTGTGCAAAATAGCGCAGTTTTCGGCCGTTAGCAGCAAAAATCGCCCGATTTTTGGCCGCTAGCAGCGAAAATCGCAAAATTTTTTGCCGCTAGCGGCGAAAATCGCGCTATTTTTGGCCGGTAGCGGCGAAAATCGCGATTTTTGCCTGGCGGCTGCGAAAATCGCATTGTTTTTGCGCAAAATAGCGCGGTTATCGGCCGTTAGCAGCAAAAATCGCCCGATTTTTGGCCGCTAGCGGCGAAAATTGCACGGTTTTTGGCCGCTAGCGGAGAAAATCGCGCGATTTTTGGCCGGTAGCGGCGAAAATCGCGTTTTTTGCCCGCTAGCGGCGAAAATCGCATGGTTTTTGGCGGGTAGCGGCGAAAATCGCGCGGTTTTTGGCCGGTAGCGGCGAAAATCGCGCTATTTTTGGCCGGTAGCGGCGAAAATCGCGATTTTTGCCCGCCAGCTGCGAAAATCGCATGGTTTTTGCGCAAAATAGCGCGGTTTTCGGCCGTTAGCGGCAAAAATCGCCCGGTTTTTGGCCGCTATCAGCGAAAATCGCACGGTTTTTGGCCGCTAGCGGCGAAAATCGCACTATTTTTGGCCGGTGGCGGCGAAAATCGCAATTTTTGCCGGCCAGCTGCGAAAATCGCATGGTTTTTTGCAAAATAGCGCAGTTTTCGGCCGTTAGCAGCAAAAATCGCCCGATTTTTGGACGCTAGCAGCGAAAATCGCACAATTTTTGGCCGCTAGCGGCGAAAATCGCGCTATTTTTGGCCGGTAGCGCCGAAAATCGCGATTTTTGCCCGCCAGCTGCGAAAATCGCTTGGTTTTTGGCCAGTAGCGGCGAAAATCGCGCGGTTTTTGGCCGGTAACGGCGAAAATGGCGCTATTTTTGGCCGGTAGCGGCGAAAATCGCACGGTTTTTAGCCGGTAGCGGCGAAAATCGCACGGTTTTTGGCCGGTAGCGGCGAAAATCGCACGGTTTTTGGCCGGTAACGGCGAAAATGGCCCGATTTTTGGCCTCTAGCGGCGAAAATCGCACGGTTTTTAGCCGGTAGCGGCGAAAATCGCACGGTTTTTGGCCGGTAGCGGCGAAAATCGCGATTTTTGCCCGTCAGCTGTGAAAATCGCATGGTTTTTGCGCAAAATAGCGCGGTTTTCGGCCGTTAGCGGGAAAAATCGCCCGATTTTTGGCGTCTAGCGGCAAAAATCGCACGGTTTTTGGCCGTTAGCGGCAAAAATTGCGCTATTTTTGGCCGGTAGCGGCGAAAATCGCGATTTTTGCCCGCCAGCTGCAAAAATCGCATGGTTTTTGGCCGGTAGCGGCGAAAATGGCGCTATTTTTGGCCGGTAGCGGCGAAAATCGCGATTTTTGCCCGTCAGCTGCGAAAATCGCATAGTTTTTGCGCAAAATAGCGCGGTTTTCGGCCGTTAGCGGCAAAAATCGCCCGATTTTTGGCCGCTAGCAGCGAAAATCGCACGGTTTTTAGCCGCTAGCGGCGAAAATCGCGCTATTTTTGGCCGGTAGCGGCGAAAATCGCGATTTTTGCCTGGCAGCTGCGAAAATCGCATTGTTTTTGCGCAAAATAGCGCGGTTATCGGCCGTTAGCAGCAAAAATCGCCCGATTTTTGGCCGCTAGCAGCGAAAATCGCACGGTTTTTGGCCGCTAGCGGCGAAAATCGCGCGATTTTTGGCTAGTACCGGCGAAAATCGCGATTTTTGCCCGCCAGCTGCGAAAATCGCATTGTTTTTGGCCGGTAGCAGCGAAAATCGCACCGTTTTTGGCCGCTAGCAGCGAAAATCGCGCTATTTTTGGCCGGAAGCGGCGAAAATCGCGATTTTTGCCCGCCAGCTGCGAAAATCGCATGGTTTTTGCGCAAAATAGCGCGGTTTTCGGCCGTTAGCGGCAAAAATCGCCCGATTTTTGGCCGCTATCAGCGAAAATCGCATGGTTTTTGGCCGCTAGCGGCGAAAATCGCACTATTTTTGGCCGGTGGCGGCGAAAATCGCGATTTTTGCCGGCCAGCTGCGAAAATCGCATGGTTTTTGTGCAAAATAGCGCGGTTTTCGGCCGTTAGCGGTAAAAATCGCCCGATTTTTGGCCGCTAGCGGCGAAAATCGTGCGGTTTTTGGCCGGTAGCGGCGAAAATCGCGATTTTTGCCCGCCAGCTGCGAAAATCGCATGGTTTTTGGCCGGTAGCGGCGAAATCGCGCGGTTTTTGGCCGGTAGCGGCGAAAATCGCGCTATTTTTGGCCCGGTAGCGGCGAAAATCGCAATTTTTGCCCGCCAGCTGCGAAAATCGCATGGTTTTTGGCCGGTAGCGGCGAAAATCGCACGGTTTTTGGCCGCTAGCTGCGAAAATCGCGCTATTTTTGGCCGGTAGCGGCGAAAATCGCGATTTTTGCCCGCCAGCTGCGAAAATCGCATGGTTTTTGGCCGGTAGCGGCGAAAATCGCACGGTTTTTGGCCGGTAGCGGCGAAAATGGCGCTATTTTTGGCCGTTAGCGGCGAAAATGGCGATTTTTGCCCAACAGCTGCGAAAATCGCATGGTTTTTGCGCAAAATAGCGCGGTTTTTGGCTGTTAGCGGCAAAAATCGCCTGATTTTTTGCCGCTAGCAGCGAAAATCGCACGGTTTTTGGCCGCTAGCGGCGAAAATCGCGCTTTTTTTTGGCCGGTAGCGGCGAAAATCGCGATTTTTGCCCGCCAGCTGCGAAAATCGCATGGTTTTTGGCCGGTAGCGGCGAAAATCGCACGGTTTTTGGCCGGTAGCGGCAAAAATCGCCCGATTTTTGGCCGCTAGCGGCGAAAATCGTGCGGTTTTTGGCCGGTAGCGGCGAAAATCGCGATTTTTGCCCGCCAGCTGCGAAAATCGCATGGTTTTTGGCCGGTAGCGGCGAAATCGCGCGGTTTTTGGCCGGTAGCGGCGAAATCGCGCGGTTTTTGGCCGGTAGCGGCGAAAATCGCGCTATTTTTGGCCGGTAGCGGCGAAAATCGCGATTTTTGCCCAACAGCTGCGAAAATCGCATGGTTTTTGCGCAAAATAGCGCGGTTTTTGGCCGTTAGCGGCAAAAATCGCCCGATTTTTGGCCGCTAGCAGCGAAAATCGCACGGTTTTTGGCCGCTAGCGGCGAAAATCGCGCTTTTTTTGGCCGGTAGCGGCGAAAATCGCGATTTTTGCCCGCCAGCTGCGAAAATCGCATGGTTTTTGGCCGGTAGCGGCGAAAATCGCACGGTTTTTGGCCGGTAGCGGCGAAAATCGTGCTATTTTTGGCCGGTAGCGGCGAAAATCGCGATTTTTGCCTGTCAGCTGCGAAAATCGCATGGTTTTTGGCCGGTAGCGGCGAAAATCGCGATTTTTGCCCGCCAGCTGCGAAAATCGCATGGTTTTTGGCCGGTAGCGGCGAAAATCGCGCTATTTTTGGCCGGTAGCGGCGAAAATCGCGATTTTTGCCCGCCAGCTGCGAAAATCGCATGGTTTTTGGCCGGTAGCGGTGAAAATCGCGCGGTTTTTGGCCGGTAGCGGCGAAAATCGCGCGGTTTTTGGCCGGTAGCGGCGAAAATGGTGCTATTTTTGGCCGTTAGCGGCGAAAATGGCGATTTTTGCCCAACAGCTGCGAAAATCGCATGGTTTTTGCGCAAAATAGCGCAGTTTTTGGCCGTTAGCGGCAAAAATCGCCTGATTTTTTGCCGCTAGCAGTGAAAATCGCACGGTTTTTGGCCGCTAGCGGCGAAAATCGCGCTTTTTTTGGCCGGTAGCGGCGAAAATCGCGATTTTTGCCCGCCAGCTGCGAAAATCGCATGGTTTTTGGCCGGTAGCGGCGAAAATCGCACGGTTTTTGGCCGGTAGCGGCAAAAATCGCGCTATTTTTGGCCGGTAGCGGCGAAAATCGCGATTTTTGCCTGTCAGCTGCGAAAATCGCATGGTTTTTGCGCAAAATAGCGCGGTTTTCGGCCGTTAGCGGCAAAAATCGCCCGATTTTTGGCCGCTAGCAGCGAAAATCGCACGGTTTTTGGCCGCTATCGGCGAAAATCGCACTATTTTTGGCCGGTAGCGGCGAAAATCGCGATTTTTGCCCGCCAGTTACGAAAATCGCATGGTTTTTGGCCAGTAGCGGCGAAAATCGCGCGGTTTTTGGCCGGGAGCGGCGAAAATGGCGCTATTATTGGCCGGTAGCGGCGAAAATCGCGATTTTTGCCCGCCAGCTGCGAAAATCTCATGGTTTTTGCGCAAAATAGCGCGGTTTTCGGCCGTTAGCGGCAAAAATCGCCCGATTTTTGGCCGCTATCAGCGAAAATCGCACGGTTTTTGGCCGCTAGTGGCAAAAATCGCACTATTTTGGGCCGGTGGCGGCGAAAATCGCAATTTTTGCCGGCCAGCTGCGAAAATCGCATGGTTTTTGTGCAAAATAGCGCAGTTTTCGGCCGTTAGCAGCAAAAATCGCCCGATTTTTGGCCGCTAGCAGCGAAAATCGCATGGTTTTTGGCCGGTAGCGGCGAAAATCGCGCTATTTTTGGCCGGTAGCAGCGAAAATCGCGATTTTTGCCCGCCAGGTGCGAAAATCGCATGGTTTTTGGCCGGTAGCGGCGAAAATCGCGCTATTTTTGGCCGGTAGCAGCGAAAATCGCGATTTTTGCCCGCCAGGTGCGAAAATCGCATGGTTTTTGGCCGATAGCGGCGAAAATCGCGCGGTTTTTGGATGGTAGCGGCGAAAATGGCGCTGTTTTTGGCCGGTAGCGGCGAAAATCGCGATTTTTGCCCGTCAGCTGCGAAAATCGCATGGTTTTTGCGCAAAATAGCGCGGTTTTCGGCCGTTAGCGGCAAAAATCGCCCGATTTTTGGCCAACAGCTGCGAAAATCGCATGGTTTTTGCGCAAAATAGCGCGGTTTTTGGCCGTTAGCGGCAAAAATCGCCCGATTTTTGGCCGCTAGCAGCGAAAATCGCACGGTTTTTGGCCGCTAGCGGCAAAAATCGCGCTTTTTTTGGCCGGTAGCGGCGAAAATCGCGATTTTTGCCCGCCAGCTGCGAAAATCGCATGGTTTTTGGCCGGTAGCGGCGAAAATCGCACGGTTTTTAGCCGGTAGCGGCGAAAATCGCACGGTTTTTGGCCGGTAGCGGCGAAAATCGCACGGTTTTTGGCCGGTAACGGCGAAAATGGCCCGATTTTTGGCCTCTAGCGGCGAAAATCGCACGGTTTTTAGCCGGTAGCGGCGAAAATCGCACGGTTTTTCGCCGGTAGCGGCGAAAATCGCGATTTTTGCCCGTCAGCTGCGAAAATCGCATAGTTTTTGCGCAAAATAGCGCGGTTTTCGGCCGTTAGCGGCAAAAATCGCCCGATTTTTGGCCGCTAGCAGCGAAAATCGCACGGTTTTTGGCCGCTAGCGGCGAAAATCGCGCTATTTTTGGCCGGTAGCGGCGAAAATCGCGATTTTTGCCCGCCAGCTCCGAAAATCGCATGGTTTTTGGCCGGTAGCGGCGAAAATCGCGCGGTTTTTGGCCGCTAGCGGCGAAAATGGCGCTATTATTGGCCGGTAGCGGCGAAAATCGCAATTTTTGCCAGTTAGCTGCAAAAATCGCATAGTTTTTGCGCAAAATAGCGCGGTTTTCGGCCGTTAGCGGCAAAAATCGCCCGATTTTTGGCCGCTATCAGCGAAAATCGCACGGTTTTTGGCCGCTAGCGGCGAAAATCGCACTATTTTTGGCCGGTAGCGGCGAAAATCGCGATTTTTGCCGGCCAGTTGCGAAAATCGCATGGTTTTTGTGCAAAATAGCGCAGTTTTCGGCCGTTAGCAGCAAAAATCGCCCGATTTTTGGCCGCTAGCAGCGAAAATCGCAAAATTTTTTGCCGCTAGCGGCGAAAATCGCGCTATTTTTGGCCGGTAGCGGCGAAAATCGCGATTTTTGCCTGGCGGCTGCGAAAATCGCATTGTTTTTGCGCAAAATAGCGCGGTTATCGGCCGTTAGCAGCAAAAATCGCCCGATTTTTGGCCGCTAGCGGCGAAAATTGCACGGTTTTTGGCCGCTAGCGGAGAAAATCGCGCGATTTTTGGCCGGTAGCGGCGAAAATCGCGTTTTTTGCCCGCTAGCGGCGAAAATCGCATGGTTTTTGGCGGGTAGCGGCGAAAATCGCGCGGTTTTTGGCCGGTAGCGGCGAAAATCGCGCTATTTTTGGCCGGTAGCGGCGAAAATCGCGATTTTTGCCCGCCAGCTGCGAAAATCGCATGGTTTTTGCGCAAAATAGCGCGGTTTTCGGCCGTTAGCGGCAAAAATCGCCCGGTTTTTGGCCGCTATCAGCGAAAATCGCACGGTTTTTGGCCGCTAGCGGCGAAAATCGCACTATTTTTGGCCGGTGGCGGCGAAAATCGCAATTTTTGCCGGCCAGCTGCGAAAATCGCATGGTTTTTTGCAAAATAGCGCAGTTTTCGGCCGTTAGCAGCAAAAATCGCCCGATTTTTGGACGCTAGCAGCGAAAATCGCACAATTTTTGGCCGCTAGCGGCGAAAATCGCGCTATTTTTGGCCGGTAGCGCCGAAAATCGCGATTTTTGCCCGCCAGCTGCGAAAATCGCTTGGTTTTTGGCCAGTAGCGGCGAAAATCGCGCGGTTTTTGGCCGGTAACGGCGAAAATGGCGCTATTTTTGGCCGGTAGCGGCGAAAATCGCACGGTTTTTAGCCGGTAGCGGCGAAAATCGCACGGTTTTTGGCCGGTAGCGGCGAAAATCGCACGGTTTTTGGCCGGTAACGGCGAAAATGGCCCGATTTTTGGCCTCTAGCGGCGAAAATCGCACGGTTTTTAGCCGGTAGCGGCGAAAATCGCACGGTTTTTGGCCGGTAGCGGCGAAAATCGCGATTTTTGCCCGTCAGCTGTGAAAATCGCATGGTTTTTGCGCAAAATAGCGCGGTTTTCGGCCGTTAGCGGGAAAAATCGCCCGATTTTTGGCGTCTAGCGGCAAAAATCGCACGGTTTTTGGCCGTTAGCGGCAAAAATTGCGCTATTTTTGGCCGGTAGCGGCGAAAATCGCGATTTTTGCCCGCCAGCTGCAAAAATCGCATGGTTTTTGGCCGGTAGCGGCGAAAATGGCGCTATTTTTGGCCGGTAGCGGCGAAAATCGCGATTTTTGCCCGTCAGCTGCGAAAATCGCATAGTTTTTGCGCAAAATAGCGCGGTTTTCGGCCGTTAGCGGCAAAAATCGCCCGATTTTTGGCCGCTAGCAGCGAAAATCGCACGGTTTTTAGCCGCTAGCGGCGAAAATCGCGCTATTTTTGGCCGGTAGCGGCGAAAATCGCGATTTTTGCCTGGCAGCTGCGAAAATCGCATTGTTTTTGCGCAAAATAGCGCGGTTATCGGCCGTTAGCAGCAAAAATCGCCCGATTTTTGGCCGCTAGCAGCGAAAATCGCACGGTTTTTGGCCGCTAGCGGCGAAAATCGCGCGATTTTTGGCTAGTACCGGCGAAAATCGCGATTTTTGCCCGCCAGCTGCGAAAATCGCATTGTTTTTGGCCGGTAGCAGCGAAAATCGCACCGTTTTTGGCCGCTAGCAGCGAAAATCGCGCTATTTTTGGCCGGAAGCGGCGAAAATCGCGATTTTTGCCCGCCAGCTGCGAAAATCGCATGGTTTTTGCGCAAAATAGCGCGGTTTTCGGCCGTTAGCGGCAAAAATCGCCCGATTTTTGGCCGCTATCAGCGAAAATCGCATGGTTTTTGGCCGCTAGCGGCGAAAATCGCACTATTTTTGGCCGGTGGCGGCGAAAATCGCGATTTTTGCCGGCCAGCTGCGAAAATCGCATGGTTTTTTGTGCAAAATAGCGCGGTTTTCGGCCGTTAGCGGCAAAAATCGCCCGATTTTTGGCCGCTAGCGGCGAAAATCGTGCGGTTTTTGGCCGGTAGCGGCGAAAATCGCGATTTTTGCCCGCCAGCTGCGAAAATCGCATGGTTTTTGGCCGGTAGCGGCGAAATCGCGCGGTTTTTGGCCGGTAGCGGCGAAAATCGCGCTATTTTTGGCCCGGTAGCGGCGAAAATCGCAATTTTTGCCCGCCAGCTGCGAAAATCGCATGGTTTTTGGCCGGTAGCGGCGAAAATCGCACGGTTTTTGGCCGCTAGCTGCGAAAATCGCGCTATTTTTGGCCGGTAGCGGCGAAAATCGCGATTTTTGCCCGCCAGCTGCGAAAATCGCATGGTTTTTGGCCGGTAGCGGCGAAAATCGCACGGTTTTTGGCCGGTAGCGGCGAAAATGGCGCTATTTTTGGCCGTTAGCGGCGAAAATGGCGATTTTTGCCCAACAGCTGCGAAAATCGCATGGTTTTTGCGCAAAATAGCGCGGTTTTTGGCTGTTAGCGGCAAAAATCGCCTGATTTTTTGCCGCTAGCAGCGAAAATCGCACGGTTTTTGGCCGCTAGCGGCGAAAATCGCGCTTTTTTTGGCCGGTAGCGGCGAAAATCGCGATTTTTGCCCGCCAGCTGCGAAAATCGCATGGTTTTTGGCCGGTAGCGGCGAAAATCGCACGGTTTTTGGCCGGTAGCGGCAAAAATCGCCCGATTTTTGGCCGCTAGCGGCGAAAATCGTGCGGTTTTTGGCCGGTAGCGGCGAAAATCGCGATTTTTGCCCGCCAGCTGCGAAAATCGCATGGTTTTTGGCCGGTAGCGGCGAAATCGCGCGGTTTTTGGCCGGTAGCGGCGAAATCGCGCGGTTTTTGGCCGGTAGCGGCGAAAATCGCGCTATTTTTGGCCGGTAGCGGCGAAAATCGCGATTTTTGCCCAACAGCTGCGAAAATCGCATGGTTTTTGCGCAAAATAGCGCGGTTTTTGGCCGTTAGCGGCAAAAATCGCCCGATTTTTGGCCGCTAGCAGCGAAAATCGCACGGTTTTTGGCCGCTAGCGGCGAAAATCGCGCTTTTTTTGGCCGGTAGCGGCGAAAATCGCGATTTTTGCCCGCCAGCTGCGAAAATCGCATGGTTTTTGGCCGGTAGCGGCGAAAATCGCACGGTTTTTGGCCGGTAGCGGCGAAAATCGTGCTATTTTTGGCCGGTAGCGGCGAAAATCGCGATTTTTGCCTGTCAGCTGCGAAAATCGCATGGTTTTTGGCCGGTAGCGGCGAAAATCGCGATTTTTGCCCGCCAGCTGCGAAAATCGCATGGTTTTTGGCCGGTAGCGGCGAAAATCGCGCTATTTTTGGCCGGTAGCGGCGAAAATCGCGATTTTTGCCCGCCAGCTGCGAAAATCGCATGGTTTTTGGCCGGTAGCGGTGAAAATCGCGCGGTTTTTGGCCGGTAGCGGCGAAAATCGCGCGGTTTTTGGCCGGTAGCGGCGAAAATGGTGCTATTTTTGGCCGTTAGCGGCGAAAATGGCGATTTTTGCCCAACAGCTGCGAAAATCGCATGGTTTTTGCGCAAAATAGCGCAGTTTTTGGCCGTTAGCGGCAAAAATCGCCTGATTTTTTGCCGCTAGCAGTGAAAATCGCACGGTTTTTGGCCGCTAGCGGCGAAAATCGCGCTTTTTTTGGCCGGTAGCGGCGAAAATCGCGATTTTTGCCCGCCAGCTGCGAAAATCGCATGGTTTTTGGCCGGTAGCGGCGAAAATCGCACGGTTTTTGGCCGGTAGCGGCAAAAATCGCGCTATTTTTGGCCGGTAGCGGCGAAAATCGCGATTTTTGCCTGTCAGCTGCGAAAATCGCATGGTTTTTGCGCAAAATAGCGCGGTTTTCGGCCGTTAGCGGCAAAAATCGCCCGATTTTTGGCCGCTAGCAGCGAAAATCGCACGGTTTTTGGCCGCTATCGGCGAAAATCGCACTATTTTTGGCCGGTAGCGGCGAAAATCGCGATTTTTGCCCGCCAGTTACGAAAATCGCATGGTTTTTGGCCAGTAGCGGCGAAAATCGCGCGGTTTTTGGCCGGGAGCGGCGAAAATGGCGCTATTATTGGCCGGTAGCGGCGAAAATCGCGATTTTTGCCCGCCAGCTGCGAAAATCTCATGGTTTTTGCGCAAAATAGCGCGGTTTTCGGCCGTTAGCGGCAAAAATCGCCCGATTTTTGGCCGCTATCAGCGAAAATCGCACGGTTTTTGGCCGCTAGTGGCAAAAATCGCACTATTTTGGGCCGGTGGCGGCGAAAATCGCAATTTTTGCCGGCCAGCTGCGAAAATCGCATGGTTTTTGTGCAAAATAGCGCAGTTTTCGGCCGTTAGCAGCAAAAATCGCCCGATTTTTGGCCGCTAGCAGCGAAAATCGCATGGTTTTTGGCCGGTAGCGGCGAAAATCGCGCTATTTTTGGCCGGTAGCAGCGAAAATCGCGATTTTTGCCCGCCAGGTGCGAAAATCGCATGGTTTTTGGCCGGTAGCGGCGAAAATCGCGCTATTTTTGGCCGGTAGCAGCGAAAATCGCGATTTTTGCCCGCCAGGTGCGAAAATCGCATGGTTTTTGGCCGATAGCGGCGAAAATCGCGCGGTTTTTGGATGGTAGCGGCGAAAATGGCGCTGTTTTTGGCCGGTAGCGGCGAAAATCGCGATTTTTGCCCGTCAGCTGCGAAAATCGCATGGTTTTTGCGCAAAATAGCGCGGTTTTCGGCCGTTAGCGGCAAAAATCGCCCGATTTTTGGCCGCTAGCAGCGAAAATCGCACGATTTTTGGCCGCTAGCGGCGAAAATCGCGCTATTTTTGGCCGGTAGCGGCGAAAATCGCGATTTTTGCCCGCCAGTTGCGAAAATCGCATGGTTTTTGGCCAGTAGCGGCGAAAATCGCGCGTTTTTTGGCCGGTAGCGGCGAAAATGGCGCTATTATTGGCCGGTAGCGGCGAAAATCGCGATTTTTGCCCGCCAGCTGCGAAAATCGCATGGTTTTTGCGCAAAATAGCGCGGTTTTCGGCCGTTAGCGGCAAAAATCGCCCGATTTTTAGCCGCTATCAGCGAAAATCGCACGGTTTTTGGCCGCTAGCGGCGAAAATAGCGCTATTTTTGGCCGGTAGCGGCGAAAATCGCGATTTTTGCCCGTCAGCTGCGAAAATCGCATGGTTTTTGCGCAAAATAGCGCGGTTTTCGGCCGTTACCGGCAAAAATCGCCCGATTTTTGGCCGCTATCAGCGAAAATCGCACGGTTTTTGGCCGCTAGCGGCGAAAATCGCATGGTTTTTGTGCAAAATAGCGCGGTTTTCGGCCGTTAGCGGCAAAAATCGCCCGATTTTTGGCCAACAGCTGCGAAAATCGCATGGTTTTTGCGCAAAATAGCGCGGTTTTTGGCCGTTAGCGGCAAAAATCGCCCGATTTTTAGCCGCTAGCAGCGAAAATCGCACGGTTTTTGGCCGCTAGCGGCAAAAATCGCGCTTTTTTTGGCCGGTAGCGGCGAAAATCGCGATTTTTGCCCGCCAGCTGCGAAAATCGCATGGTTTTTGGCCGGTAGCGGCGAAAATCGCACGGTTTTTAGCCGGTTGCGGCGAAAATTGCACGGTTTTTGGCCGGTAGCGGCGAAAATCGCACGGTTTTTGGCCGGTAACGGCGAAAATGGCCCGATTTTTGGCCTCTAGCGGCGAAAATCGCACGGTTTTTAGCCGGTAGCGGCGAAAATCGCACGGTTTTTCGCCGGTAGCGGCGAAAATCGCGATTTTTGCCCGTCAGCTGCGAAAATCGCATAGTTTTTGCGCAAAATAGCGCGGTTTTCGGCCGTTAGCGGCAAAAATCGCCCGATTTTTGGCCGCTAGCAGCGAAAATCGCACGGTTTTTGGCCGCTAGCGGCGAAAATCGCGCTATTTTTGGCCGGTAGCGGCGAAAATCGCGATTTTTGCCCGCCAGCTCCGAAAATCGCATGGTTTTTGGCCGGTCGCGGCGAAAATCGCGCGGTTTTTGGCCGCTAGCGGCGAAAATGGCGCTATTATTGGCCGGTAGCGGCGAAAATCGCAATTTTTGCCAGTTAGCTGCAAAAATCGCATAGTTTTTGCGCAAAATAGCGCGGTTTTCGGCCGTTAGCGGCAAAAATCGCCCGATTTTTGGCCGCTATCAGCGAAAATCGCACGGTTTTTGGCCGCTAGCGGCGAAAATCGCACTATTTTTGGCCGGTAGCGGCGAAAATCGCGATTTTTGCCGGCCAGTTGCGAAAATCGCATGGTTTTTGTGCAAAATAGCGAAGTTTTCGGCCGTTAGCAGCAAAAATCGCCCGATTTTTGGCCGCTAGCAGCGAAAATCGCAAAATTTTTTGCCGCTAGCGGCGAAAATCGCGCTATTTTTGGCCGGTAGCGGCGAAAATCGCGATTTTTGCCTGGCAGCTGCGAAAATCGCATTGTTTTTGCGCAAAATAGCGCGGTTATCGGCCGTTAGCAGCAAAAATCGCCCGATTTTTGGCCGCTAGCGGCGAAAATTGCACGGTTTTTGGCCGCTAGCGGAGAAAATCGCGCGATTTTTGGCCGGTAGCGGCGAAAATCGCGTTTTTTGCCCGCTAGCGGCGAAAATCGCATGGTTTTTGGCGGGTAGCGGCGAAAATCGCGCGGTTTTTGGCCGGTAGCGGCGAAAATCGCGCTATTTTTGGCCGGTAGCGGCGAAAATCGCGATTTTTGCCCGCCAGCTGCGAAAATCGCATGGTTTTTGCGCAAAATAGCGCGGTTTTCGGCCGTTAGCGGCAAAAATCGCCCGGTTTTTGGCCGCTATCAGCGAAAATCGCACGGTTTTTGGCCGCTAGCGGCGAAAATCGCACTATTTTTGGCCGGTGGCGGCGAAAATCGCAATTTTTGCCGGCCAGCTGCGAAAATCGCATGGTTTTTTGCAAAATAGCGCAGTTTTCGGCCGTTAGCAGCAAAAATCGCCCGATTTTTGGACGCTAGCAGCGAAAATCGCACAATTTTTGGCCGCTAGCGGCGAAAATCGCGCTATTTTTGGCCGGTAGCGCCGAAAATCGCGATTTTTGCCCGCCAGCTGCGAAAATCGCTTGGTTTTTGGCCAGTAGCGGCGAAAATCGCGCGGTTTTTGGCCGGTAACGGCGAAAATGGCGCTATTTTTGGCCGGTAGCGGCGAAAATCGCACGGTTTTTAGCCGGTAGCGGCGAAAATCGCACGGTTTTTGGCCGGTAGCGGCGAAAATCGCACGGTTTTTGGCCGGTAACGGCGAAAATGGCCCGATTTTTGGCCTCTAGCGGCGAAAATCGCACGGTTTTTAGCCGGTAGCGGCGAAAATCGCACGGTTTTTGGCTGGTAGCGGCGAAAATCGCGATTTTTGCCCGTCAGCTGTGAAAATCGCAAGGTTTTTGCGCAAAATAGCGCGGTTTTCGGCCGTTAGCGGGAAAAATCGCCCGATTTTTGGCGTCTAGCGGGAAAAATCGCACGGTTTTTGGCCGTTAGCGGCAAAAATTGCGCTATTTTTGGCCGGTAGCGGCGAAAATCGCGATTTTTGCCCGCCAGCTGCAAAAATCGCATGGTTTTTGGCCGGAAGCGGCGAAAATGGCGCTATTTTTGGCCGGTAGCGGCGAAAATCGCGATTTTTGCCCGTCAGCTGCGAAAATCGCATAGTTTTTGCGCAAAATAGCGCGGTTTTCGGCCGTTAGCGGCAAAAATCGCCCGATTTTTGGCCGCTAGCAGCGAAAATCGCACGGTTTTTGGCCGCTAGCGGCGAAAATCGCGCTATTTTTGGCCGGTAGCGGCGAAAATCGCGATTTTTGCCTGGCAGCTGCGAAAATCGCATTGTTTTTGCGCAAAATAGCGCGGTTATCGGCCGTTAGCAGCAAAAATCGCCCGATTTTTGGCCGCTAGCAGCGAAAATCGCACGGTTTTTGGCCGCTAGCGGCGAAAATCGCGCGATTTTTGGCTAGTACCGGCGAAAATCGCGATTTTTGCCCGCCAGCTGCGAAAATCGCATGGTTTTTGGCCGGTAGCGGCGAAAATCGCACCGTTTTTGGCCGCTAGCGGCGAAAATCGCGCTATTTTTGGCCGGTAGCGGCGAAAATCGCGATTTTTGCCCGCCAGCTGCGAAAATCGCATGGTTTTTGCGCAAAATAGCGCGGTTTTCGGCCGTTAGCGGCAAAAATCGCCCGATTTTTGGCCGCTATCAGCGAAAATCGCACGGTTTTTGGCCGCTAGCGGCGAAAATCGCACTATTTTTGGCCGGTGGCGGCGAAAATCGCGATTTTTGCCGGCCAGCTGCGAAAATCGCATGGTTTTTGTGCAAAATAGCGCGGTTTTCGGCCGTTAGCGGCAAAAATCGCCCGATTTTTGGCCGCTAGCGGCGAAAATCGTGCGGTTTTTGGCCGGTAGCGGCGAAAATCGCGATTTTTGCCCGCCAGCTGCGAAAATCGCATGGTTTTTGGCCGGTAGCGGCGAAATCGCGCGGTTTTTGGCCGGTAGCGGCGAAAATCGCGCTATTTTTGGCCCGGTAGCGGCGAAAATCGCAATTTTTGCCCGCCAGCTGCGAAAATCGCATGGTTTTTGGCCGGTAGCGGCGAAAATCGCACGGTTTTTGGCCGCTAGCTGCGAAAATCGCGCTATTTTTGGCCGGTAGCGGCGAAAATCGCGATTTTTGCCCGCCAGCTGCGAAAATCGCATGGTTTTTGGCCGGTAGCGGCGAAAATCGCACGGTTTTTGGCCGGTAGCGGCGAAAATGGCGCTATTTTTGGCCGTTAGCGGCGAAAATGGCGATTTTTGCCCAACAGCTGCGAAAACCGCATGGTTTTTGCGCAAAATAGCGCGGTTTTTGGCTGTTAGCGGCAAAAATCGCCTGATTTTTTGCCACTAGCAGCGAAAATCGCACGGTTTTTGGCCGCTAGCGGCGAAAATCGCGCTTTTTTTGGCCGGTAGCGGCGAAAATCGCGATTTTTGCCCGCCAGCTGCGAAAATCGCATGGTTTTTGGCCGGTAGCGGCGAAAATCGCACGGTTTTTGGCCGGTAGCGGCAAAAATCGCGCTATTTTTGGCCGGTAGCGGCGAAAATCGCGATTTTTGCCTGTCAGCTGCGAAAATCGCATGGTTTTTGCGCAAAATAGCGCGGTTTTCGGCCGTTAGCGGCAAAAATCGCCCGATTTTTGGCCGCTAGCGGCGAAAATCGTGCGGTTTTTGGCCGGTAGCGGCGAAAATCGCGATTTTTGCCCGCCAGCTGCGAAAATCGCATGGTTTTTGGCCGGTAGCGGCGAAATCGCGCGGTTTTTGGCCGGTAGCGGCGAAATCGCGCGGTTTTTGGCCATTAGCGGCGAAAATCGCGCTATTTTTGGCCGGTAGCGGCGAAAATCGCGATTTTTGCCCAACAGCTGCGAAAATCGCATGGTTTTTGCGCAAAATAGCGCGGTTTTTGGCCGTTAGCGGCAAAAATCGCCCGATTTTTGGCCGCTAGCAGCGAAAATCGCACGGTTTTTGGCCGCTAGCGGCGAAAATCGCGCTTTTTTTGGCCGGTAGCGGCGAAAATCGCGATTTTTGCCCGCCAGCTGCGAAAATCGCATGGTTTTTGGCCGGTAGCGGCGAAAATCGCACGGTTTTTGGCCGGTAGCGGCGAAAATCGCGCTATTTTTGGCCGGTAGCGGCGAAAATCGCGATTTTTGCCTGTCAGCTGCGAAAATCGCATGGTTTTTGCGCAAAATAGCGCGGTTTTCGGCCGTTAGCGGCAAAAATCGCCCGATTTTTGGCCGCTAGCAGCGAAAATCGCACGGTTTTTGGCCGCTAGCGGCGAAAATCGCGCTATTTTTGGCCGGTAGCGGCGAAAATCGCGATTTTTGCCCGTCAGCTGCGAAAATCGCATGGTTTTTGCGCAAAATAGCGCTGTTTTCGGCCGTTAGCGGCAAAAATCGCCCGATTTTTGGCCGCTAGCAGCGAAAATCGCACGGTTTTTGGCCGCTAGCGGCGAAAATCGCGCTATTTTTGGCCGGTAGCGGCGAAAATCGCGATTTTTGCCCGCCAGTTGCGAAAATCGCATGGTTTTTGGCCAGTAGCGGCGAAAATCGCGCGGGTTTTGGCCGGTAGCGGCGAAAATGGCGCTATTATTGGCCGGTAGCGGCGAGAATCGCGATTTTTGCCCGCCAGCTGCGAAAATCGCATGGTTTTTGCGCAAAATAGCGCGGTTTTCGGCCGTTAGCGGCAAAAATCGCCCGGTTTTTGGCCGCTATCAGCGAAAATCGCACGGTTTTTGGCCGCTAGCGGCGAAAATCGCACTATTTTTGGCCGGTGGCGGCGAAAATCGCAATTTTTGCCGGCCAGCTGCGAAAATCGCATGGTTTTTTGCAAAATAGCGCAGTTTTCGGCCGTTAGCAGCAAAAATCGCCCGATTTTTGGCCGCTAGCAGCGAAAATCGCACATTTTTTGGCCGCTAGCGGCGAAAATCGCGCTATTTTTGGCCGGTAGCGCCGAAAATCGCGATTTTTGCCCGCCAGCTGCGAAAATCGCTTGGTTTTTGGCCAGTAGCGGCGAAAATCGCGCGGTTTTTGGCCGGTAACGGCGAAAATGGCGCTATTTTTGGCCGGTAGCGGCGAAAATCGCGATTTTTGCCCGCCAGCTGCGAAAATCGCATGGTTTTTGGCCGGTAGCGGCGAAAATCGCGCTATTTTTGGCCGGTAGCGGCGAAAATCGCGATTTTTGCCCGCCAGGTGCGAAAATCGCATGGTTTTTGGCCGATAGCGGCGAAAATCGCGCGGTTTTTGGCCGGTAGCGGCGAAAATGGCGCTATTTTTGGCCGGTAGCGGCGAAAATCGCGATTTTTGCCCGTCAGCTGCGAAAATCGCATGGTTTTTGCGCAAAATAGCGCGGTTTTCGGCCGTTACCGGCAAAAATAGCGCGGTTTTCGGCCGTTACCGGCAAAAATCGCCCGATTTTTGGCCGCTAGCAGCGAAAATCGCACGGTTTTTGGCCGCTAGCAGCGAAAATCGCGCTATTTTTGGCCGGTACCGGCGAAAATCGCGATTTTTGCTCGCCAGCTGCGAAAATCGCATGGTTTTTGGCCGGTAGCGGCGAAAATCGCGCGGTTTTTGGCCGGTAGCGGCGAAAATGGCGCTATTATTGGCCGGTAGCGGCGAAAATCGCGATTTTTGCCCGTCAGCTGCGAAAATCGCATGGTTTTAGGCCGGTAGCGGCGAAAATCGCGCTATTTTTGGCCGGTAGCGGCGAAAATCGTGATTTTTGCCCGCCAGCTGCGAAAATCGCATGGTTTTTGGCCGGTAGCGGCGAAAATCACGCGGTTTTTGGCCGGTAGCGGCGAAAATGGCGCTATTTTTGGCCGGTAGCGGTGAAAATCGCGATTTTTGCCCGTCAGCTGCGAAAATCGCATGGTTTTTGCGCAAAATAGCGCGGTTTTCGGCCGTTACCGGCAAAAATCGCCCGAGTTTTGGCCGCTAGCAGCGAGAATCGCACGGTTTTTGGCCGCTAGCGGCGAAAATCGCGCTATTTTTGGCCGGTAGCGGCGAAAATCGCGATTTTTGCCCGCCAGCTGCGAAAATCGCATGGTTTTTGGCCGGTAGCGGCGAAATCGCGCGGTTTTTGGCCGGTAGCGGCGAAAATCGCGCTATTTTTGGCCGGTTGCGGCGAAAATCGCGCTATTTTTGGCCGGTAGCGGCGAAAATCGCAATTTTTGCCCGCCAGCTGCGAAAATCGCATGGTTTTTGGCCGGTAGCGGCGAAAATCGCACGGTTTTTGGCCGCTAGCGGCGAAAATCGCGCTATTTTTGGCCGGTAGCGGCGAAAATCGCGATTTTTGCCCGCCAGCTGCGAAAATCGCATGGTTTTTGGTCGGTAGCGGCGAAAATCGCGCTATTTTTGGCCGGTAGCGGCGAAAATCGCGATTTTTGCCCGCCAGCTGCGAAAATCGCATGGTTTTTGGCCGGTAGCGGCGAAAATCGCGCGGTATTTTGGCCGGTAGCGGCGAAATTCCCACGATTTTTGTCCGCTAGCGGCGAAATTTGCACGATATTTGGCCACTAGCGGCGAAAATCGCCCCATTTTTGGCCGCTAGCGGCGGAAATAGCCTCTTTTTTGGCCGCTAGCAGCAAAAATTGGTCGATTTTTGGCAGGTAGCGGCGAAATTCGCGCGATTTTTGCCCGCCAGCTGCAAAAATCGCCTGATTTTTGGCCGCTAGAGGCGAAACTTGCACGGTTTTTGGCCGCTAGCGGCGAAAATCGCGCTATTTTTGGCCGGTAGTGGCAAAAATCACGATTTTTGCCAGCCACCTGCGAAAATCGCATAGTTTTTGGCTGCTAGCGGCGAAAATCGCGCGGTTTTTGGCCGGTAGCGGCGAAAATCGCGCAATTTTTGCCCGCCAGCTGCAAAAATCGCATAGTTTCTGGCCGCTAGCGGCGAAAATCGCGCGATTTTTGGCCGCTAGCGGCAAAATTCCCGTGATTTTTGGCCGCTAGCGGCGAAATTTGCATGATTTTTGGCCGCTAGCGGCTTAAATCACGCGATTTTTGCCCGCCAGCTGTGAAAATCGCACGGTTTTTGGCCGCTAGCGGTGACAATCATGCGGTTTTTGGCCGGTAGCGGCGAAAATCACGCGATTTTTGCCCGCCAGCTGCGAAAATCGCCCCATTTTTGGCCTCTAGCTGCGAAAATAGCTCCTTTTTTGGCCGCTAGCGGCGAAAATTGGTCGATTTTTGGCCGCCAGCTGCAAAAATCGCATAGTTTCTGGCCGCTAGCGGCGAAAATCGCGCCATTTTTGGCCGCTAGCGGCGAAATTCGCACGGTTTTTGGCCGCTAGCGGCGAAAATCGCGCTATTTTTGGCCGGTAGCTGTGAAAATCGCGATTTTTTCCCGCCAGCTGCGAAAATCGCATGGTTTTTTGCCGCTAGCGGCGAAAATCGCGCGGTTTTTGGCCGGAAGCGGCGAAAATCGCGCTATTTTTGCCCGCAAGCTGCAAAAATCGCATAGTTTCTGGCCGCTAGAGGCGAAAATCGCGCGATTTTTGGCCGCTAGCGGATAAATTCGCACGATTTTTGGCCGCTAGCGGCGAAAATCGCGATTTTTGCCCGCCAGCTGTGAAAATCGCACGGTTTTTGGCCGCTAGCGGCGAAAATCACGCGGTTTTTGGCCGGTAGCGGCGAAAATCGCGCGGTATTTTGGCCGGTAGCGGCGAAATTCCCACGATTTTTGTCCGCTAGCGGCGAAATTTGCACGATATTTGGCCACTAGCGGCGAAAATCGCCCCATTTTTGGCCGCTAGCGGCGGAAATAGCCTCTTTTTTGGCCGCTAGCAGCAAAAATTGGTCGATTTTTGGCAGGTAGCGGCGAAATTCGCGCGATTTTTGCCCGCCAGCTGCAAAAATCGCCTGATTTTTGGCCGCTAGAGGCGAAACTTGCACGGTTTTTGGCCGCTAGCGGCGAAAATCGCGCTATTTTTGGCCGGTAGTGGCAAAAATCACGATTTTTGCCAGCCACCTGCGAAAATCGCATAGTTTTTGGCTGCTAGCGGCGAAAATCGCGCGGTTTTTGGCCGGTAGCGGCGAAAATCGCGCAATTTTTGCCCGCCAGCTGCAAAAATCGCATAGTTTCTGGCCGCTAGCGGCGAAAATCGCGCGATTTTTGGCCGCTAGCGGCAAAATTCCCGTGATTTTTGGCCGCTAGCGGCGAAATTTGCATGATTTTTGGCCGCTAGCGGCTTAAATCACGCGATTTTTGCCCGCCAGCTGTGAAAATCGCACGGTTTTTGGCCGCTAGCGGTGACAATCATGCGGTTTTTGGCCGGTAGCGGCGAAAATCACGCGATTTTTGCCCGCCAGCTGCGAAAATCGCCCCATTTTTGGCCTCTAGCTGCGAAAATAGCTCCTTTTTTGGCCGCTAGCGGCGAAAATTGGTCGATTTTTGGCCGCCAGCTGCAAAAATCGCATAGTTTCTGGCCGCTAGCGGCGAAAATCGCGCCATTTTTGGCCGCTAGCGGCGAAATTCGCACGGTTTTTGGCCGCTAGCGGCGAAAATCGCGCTATTTTTGGCCGGTAGCTGTGAAAATCGCGATTTTTTCCCGCCAGCTGCGAAAATCGCATGGTTTTTTGCCGCTAGCGGCGAAAATCGCGCGGTTTTTGGCCGGAAGCGGCGAAAATCGCGCTATTTTTGCCCGCAAGCTGCAAAAATCGCATAGTTTCTGGCCGCTAGAGGCGAAAATCGCGCGATTTTTGGCCGCTAGCGGATAAATTCGCACGATTTTTGGCCGCTAGCGGCGAAAATCGCGATTTTTGCCCGCCAGCTGTGAAAATCGCACGGTTTTTGGCCGCTAGCGGCGAAAATCACGCGGTTTTTGGCCGGTAGCGGCCAAAATCACGCGATTTTTGCCCGCCAGCTGCGAAAATCGCATGGTTTTTGGCCGCTAGCGGCGAAAATCGCGCGGTTTTTGGCAGGAAGCGGCGAAATACGCGCGATTTTTGCCCGCCAACAGCAAAAATCGCATGGTTTCTGGCCGCTAGCGTCGAAAATAGCGCGGTTTTCGGCCGTTAGCGGCAAAAATCGCCCGATTTTTGGCCACTAGCGGCGAAAATCGCACGGTTTTTGGCCGCTAGCGGCGAAAATCGCGCTATTTTTGGCCGGTAGTAGCGAAAATCGCGATTTTTGCCCGCTAGCTGCGAAAATCGCATGGTTTTTGGCCGCTAGCGGCGAAAATCGCGCGGTTTTTGGCCTGTAGCGGCGAAAATCGCGCTATTTTACCCCGCCAGCTGCAAAAATCGCATAGTTTTTGGCCGCTAGCAGCGAAAATCGCGCGATTTTTGGCCGCTAACGGCGAAATTCGCACGATTTTTGGCCGCTAGCGGCGAAAATAGCCCCTTTTTTGGCCGCTAGCGGCGAAATTCGCACGGTTTTTGGCCGCTAGCGGCGAAAATCGCGCTATTTTTGGCCGGTAGCTGTGAAAATCGCGATTTTTTCCCGCCAGCTGCGAAAATCGCATGGTTTTTTGCCGCTAGCGGGGAAAATCGAGCGGTTTTTGGCCGGAAGCGGCGAAAATCGCGCTATTTTTGCCCGCAAGCTGCAAAAATCGCATAGTTTCTGGCCGCTAGAGGCGAAAATCGCGCGATTTTTGGCCGCTAGCGGATAAATTCGCACGATTTTTGGCCGCTAGCGGCGAAAATCGCGATTTTTGCCCGCCAGCTGTGAAAATCGCACGGTTTTTGGCCGCTAGCGGCGAAAATCACGCGGTTTTTGGCCGGTAGCGGCCAAAATCACGCGATTTTTGCCCGCCAGCTGCGAAAATCGCATGGTTTTTGGCCGCTAGCGGCGAAAATCGTGCGGTTTTGGGCAGGAAGCGGCGAAATACGCGCGATTTTTGCCCGCCAACAGCAAAAATCGCATGGTTTCTGGCCGCTAGCGTCGAAAATAGCGCGGTTTTCGGCCGTTAGCGGCAAAAATCGCCCGATTTTTGGCCACTAGCGGCGAAAATCGCACGGTTTTTGGCCGCTAGCGGCGAAAATCGCGCTATTTTTGGCCGGTAGTAGCGAAAATCGCGATTTTTGCCCGCTAGCTGCGAAAATCGCATGGTTTTTGGCCGCTAGCGGCGAAAATCGCGCGGTTTTTGGCCGCTAACGGCGAAATTCGCACGATTTTTGGCCGCTAGCGGCGAAAATAGCCCCTTTTTTGGCCGCTAGCGGCGAAAATCGGTCGATTTTTGGCAGGTAGCGGCGAAACTGCAAATAGGTGCAGAGAGCCAGAATTTGGCTCCAAAATATGGCTCAGGTATCGAATTTGGGATGTTTGGGATATTTTGATAACTGCAGGGGGGTTTGGGCAAAATGTGACCCACAGCAGCTTTCAGTAATATGGACTGCGAGATGAGACACTAACCCTCCAGACATGACCCACGTTAACCTTGCCTGGGTCACGTCAAGTCTAGCGACGCCGATTGGTCGTTTCACTTTCTGCCAAGTGTCTAACAGATGTCCAAGGGCCAAACTTCGCCAACTACTGGCCGCCTCGCCAACACACCAGTCTGCAAAGAGTTCCAAAATTAACATGTGCTATTTTTTTCAATTAATCCCTGTCGTTTCATTATTCTTATTCCTATCTATATATTTAAATCTTGCTATTTTTTGTGTAACAAAGTTTCAGCCTCTAAAAATCTGACATGTTTACCTAATATTCTTTTATCCTTGGTATTCTAGCTCATTAAACTACTATTAGTACAACGTTTTTTCTTCCTTTTTAATTCCATAACATATGCTATACTTACATAAGTACGACGAAGCTCACGTTCACCGCGTTCATTCCTCTTCCATACTGTCAACTTGTGTAGATGAAACGCCACTTTCTACCCACAATAATCTAATGATTCTGCGTCAAGCCTCAACCCCAAACTCGCCAAGGCGTCCGTGTAAGTCTTCTACCTGTCCGAAGGAAAAACGGATAATTAATTCCTCTTCCACTTTATTTACAGCAGGGACACCCCTGGAAACACAAACCGAAACTGTCTCCATTTTCCGCTTGTTACAACTTGTAATAAAGTTGTTACATCTTGGCTTAACGTGTTTATGACGTATTAGAACGTTGTTACAACTTGCTATATTGGTTGTTATAACTGGTTAGGTGGTGTTAAAACTTGTTCGAACGTTGTACCAACGTCGTAGTTTCGGTGTGTGTTTGGTGGGACCCCCCCCCCCCTGTTTCTCCACACTATCCAAAAACTTTAAATACGCCTAAAATTACTTTAGTTTATGGGCTCACCATAGTCCGTGCTACATGGACATTTCGTTCTGAGTAGCTAAATCTAAAACAACCTTAAATGCATATAAATGTGAATATAATTTAAATACACCTGCCCATTCTTGTATCACCTGACCTCATTCCGGCTCTGTCCCCCTAAAGCCAGCATGCCCGACCAAGTCCTCGATAATTGACTATTATAAACCAATATTTACGAGTTACAATTTTGCCATTTCCACTAACATTTATGAAAAAAGGCTACACATTAATACATTAATGTATTGATACATTAACAATATTATACTGAACAAATGCATTCCTTATATTATTATTACGTTCTATTTATCATCGACTTCATTAATATCTAAATAATTACCCCTTGCCACGATTACTAATCCGTATGCATTAAACTGCATTTCACTATTCCTCTTTAACTAATCAATGTATATAGGCAAGTACGCTGACATAACATCCAACAAACTATAATTAGTCATGTCTCAATACCACAGTGAATTACCAACTTAAGGCTACCCTAAAACAAGTTAAAAATAATAAAATAGGAGTTCTGTTGGATTTGGCCAAGTTCTTAATAAACCTCTTGACAAAAGTCCAGTTAGCTTGTACAAACTTTTTCCTTACCATATTCCCCTAGACCAATTTGAACTCTTTCCTCCCAGAATGCACCTCAACAGTTGCTTAACTTTATTATACCCATTTATTTAGTATTAAACCCATTTATTATACTCTTTTACTAATCCGTAAACATTATATATTAATATTAACCCCATTTATTATACCCATTTACCGAGTCCCGAGCAACTATCAGGTCAAAGGTAACGTACCAAACAGTTTGTCCCGCCTCTATTTACAACCACTCCACAGTAATTCGGCGACCTACAACATTGTACCAGTATCTAACTAAATGGTTCCCACTACATGGGAACTTCCTGCTGTGGAGCAGCCCCAACACGTGTGTACCAGTAATGATGCCATTTATATACAACTAGTCTCATTTCATATGTTTTCTATTAGGAGTTATTCTCCTCCAGCCTGGCCCATCGTCAGGGGCGACACAAGGCTGGGTCCCTGACCTTGACCAAGATCTAGAAATCATTTGGAAAAAATGAACCAAGGCCACTACCTCGTCTATTATCCAAAGAAATATATATTACAACTGTGTGTACAACATATAAACAGGTTAATTCACTGTACAAATCAATCCATTGCCGTAACCAGGCAGTAGGTCTTCTATTTCGTATCAATAAAGACACTATAATTTCGCACTATTTCACAGTCTACAAATTTCACGTAACTCCTATTAGGCGCCTCAGTCAAACGCCTAGTACGCAGAACCATCACACTGCATTCCGGAGTGAAGCACTGCTTAAGTCGATTATGATTCTGTACTGCCAGTCATGAAGGGATGTTATCGTCGATGGGGTGAGTGGACTACTGCTTAACTGCTTATGCCAAAATCTAACTGTGCACTCGTTATCTTTGTTAGCGACTGATTGGCTGGCTACCAGACTTCCCGCCACCAGACGAGCAGTGCTTGTCCAAACCTCACCCACGGTTGTCCTGGCTTCTTCTGCAAAAGTTTAACACATTGTAATTGTATATATTTTTATGCTTTGTGCGGTTAATTAACACGTCCCGATACCTTTCCGTAACAATAGACATGTGCCTCAATGTTTGTCGAGTATGCTAAATCTAGATTACGACAGGAGGATATTAAAAGCTGCCCTTGACAGACTGAAGGAATGGTCCAACTATTGACTACTACAGTAACTAGCAGAAGTTTAAAAAATCTAACCCTAGGGAGCAGAAGAATGATATACAACTTGTCCTCGAGGAGGAGATCCACTCAAGGGAATGTTGTTTGTTGTTGTTAAAGACTCGCTAACTGGAACAGAAAGTTCCAAGTAGCACGGGCTATGGTGAGCCCGTAGTCAACGGAATGTATGGGGAACTACATAAATACTAATATCTCCTCTCTAGCCATGGTTAGGTGAAGGTTTGATATTACATTTAGCTTCGTTAATACAGTAGTATTAATATGAAAAAAAGATTTTCTAAAACTATTTCCTCGTACCCGCGATTTCCGTTTACAGAAAATTCTTAGGAAAAACTTTTCCCGTCATACACTTTACAGCAGCTATTTATAATAGAATAAACTTTGTTACGGCCTGCTGGAGCCAGTAACCGGGTTCTGTATGTGCCTTATAGCCGTCTCCTATGATCCCAAGCTCTCGACTAAGTTCAAGAATTGGTGGTAGTAAGTAATAGTGCAAGGAATAAAGGGGTTAAACCAAGATGCAAATACACCTTGATATTATCAATAGAAGTATAACTACACTTACGTAAAGTATCGCTTTCACCCACGACACAATGTATCTGCAGTGTTCTTCAAATCCCGGCGAGTTCACTATCTTCAAGTACACGTCGTCCACGCTTAATGGGAATCACCGGCGAGTTCACCTTCAACCTGGGCCAGTCTCCACACCGTATCGTCACGATGTCCCAATGCCTCATCTGCTCTACAAAAAAAAAATAAACTGGCAGAGGGATTCGGCAACACGCTGACAGAGGTTACAAATAATCACTTTCAGGGGTATCTAACAACCCTGGCAGAAGTCTCCAGCAACACTTACCAGCACTTCTCAGCAGACGTACACTACCATCATCTCTTAACGCCTCTTTGCCAAATCCTGTGTACGTTGGTCCACACAACACTGCTCACTACCGACGGCGGCCACTTGTCCTCTCATAGGAGGAAGTCAGGAGTTCGGGACTGCCCGAGGTGAACTAATTTCCACAGCTCAATACTCATCACGTCACCTCTGTGAACGTAAAAGTCATTAGCCAAAGTATACTGGGTGAACCTAGGTTGACAATCTTCACTGGGGAACAGTGAAATGTAATTTGATGCGTACTCTAGATGGCATTGATATCGTTACTACTCTCAGAGGTAGTCATGTGAAATGACTACCCAACCCAACCACCCAACTACCCAACCTACCCATCCACCTCACCCAACAGGAATGAAACGGGAGTCTCTTACAGATGCCGCACCTCCGCCAACAGATGGCGTTGTCTGCGTCTCATCTAATGCCTTCGAGTCGGAGTGCAGGTCTATACATGCCGCCGAAATCGCCATTCCACACTCCAACGATGTTGATACTGTAACACCTGTAAATTGAAAATAACTTTTACAACAGATTCATTTGCAAGTTTAAATTTAGACAATTACTGAACTCATATCATGCTTTCAGACCATAAATATCTAATATCCAGGTTTGAAGAGGGGGTGGGGGGGTGGCTTCTAGTTTCTCATGGCAATGTGTGGTTTGAGGACGGGCAGAGTACTGAAGACGGTACACCAGGTACCATTTGGAAGATTAAAGCCTTCAGGAACTATGCCAAAAGAAAAATGGGATGCAAGACATCCCATCTCCGAGTGAGATGTCTTTATTTTCCATAAAAACCAACTGTCCCCTTAAAACCCCCATCTGTCCCTCTTAAGCCATAAGGGTTTAAGATAACGTCAGCGACATACGAGGTTGCCCAACAATCTGCTTTTGCGCATGTCTAAAGATTCATTTAGAACCTAGTATACTACACACATTAGACTAACCCTAGAGTACACAGCTCCAGCATGGAGTCAGTCGTGTAATTCCCTAGATACGAAGTTTAGAGGCGATTCTAAGGTATGCCACCAGACTAGTACCAGACATAAGAGGTATTGGCTACGAGGAAAGACCAATAGATTTAAATCTCGCCTGACAGTGAAAATAGACATGATCACAACATACAAATTTCTGGGAACTTAAGAGGTACAGAAGTCATTTAACTCTAGAGGTACTAGCACGAATGGACACTGATGGAAACCTATTACCTAGATTACCTGGCCTATTTTCCGTATAAAAATTCGGAATTTCAAACTGCGAATAGGTACAGAGAGCCAGAATTGGGCTCCAAAATATGGCTCAGGTATCGAATTTGGGATGTTTGGGATATTTTGAGAACTGCAGGGGGGTTTGGGCAAAATGTGATCCACCGCCGCTTTCAGCAATTGGCCTATTTTCGGTATAAAAAGTCGGAATTGCAAACTGCGAATATGTGCAGAGAGCCAGAATTTGGCTCCAAAATATGGCTCGGATATCGGATTTGGGATGTTTGGGATATTTTGAAAACTGCAGGGGGGTTTGGGCAAAATGTGACCCACCGCCGCTCTCAGTAATTGGCCTATTTTCGGAATAAAAGTCGGAATTTCAAACTCCGAATTGGTGCAGAGAGCCAGAATTTGGCTCCAAAATATGGCTCGGATATCGAATTTGGGATGTTTGGGATATTTTGAAAACTGCATGGGGGGTTTGTTCATAATGTGACCCACCGCCGCTTTCAGTAATTGGCCTATTTTCGGAATAAAATTCGAAATTTCAAACTGCGAATAGGTGCAGAGAGCCAGAATTTGGCTCCAAAATATGGCTCAGGTATCGAATTTGGGATGTTTGGGATATTTTGAAAACTGCAGGGGGGTTTGGGCAAAATGTGACCCACCGCCGCTCTCAGTAATTGGCATATTTTCGGTATAAAAAGTCGTAATTTCAAACTGCAAATACGTGCAGAAAGCCAGAATTTGGCTTCGGAATATGGCTTCAGAATCTGGCTCAGGATTCGAATTTGGGATGTTTGGGATATTCTGAAAACTGTTTGCAGTTTTCGCAGTTTGAAATTCCGACTTTTTATACCGAAAATATGCCAATTACTGAAAACGGCGGTGGGTCACATTTAGCCCAAACCCCCCTGCAGTTTTCAAAATATCTCAAACATCCCAAATTCGACTCCTGACCCATATTCTGGAGCCAAATTCTGGTTCTCTGCACGCATACGCAGTTTGAAATTTCGACTTTTTATACCGAAAATATGCCAATTACTGAAAGCGGCGGTGGATCACATTTTGCCCAAACCCCCCTGCAGTTTTCAAAATATCCCAAACATCCCAAATTCGACTCCTGAGCAATATTCTGGAGCCAAAATCTGGCTCTCTGCACATATTCGCAATTTGAAATTGCGACTTTTAATACGGAAAATATGCCAATTACTGAAAACCGCGAAGGGTCACATTTTGCCAAAACGTCTCTGCAGTTCTCAAAATATCCCAAATATTACTCCTGAGCCATATTTTGGAGCCAAAATCTCGCTCTCTGCACATATTTGCAGTTTGAAATTGCGACTTTTTATACCGAAAATATGCCAATTACTGAAAATGGCGATTGGTCACATTTTGCCCAAACCCCCCTGCAGTTTTCAAAATATCCTAAATATCCCAAATCCGACTCCTGAGCTATATTTTGGAGCAAAATTCTGGTTCTTTGCACATATTTGCTGTTTGAAATTCTGACTTTTTATACCCAAAATATGCCAATTACTGAAAATAGCGATGGATCACATTTTGCCCAAACCCCCTTGCAGTTTTCAAAATATCCCAAATAACCCAAATCCGACTCCAGAGCTATATTTTGGAGCCTAGTTCTGGTTCTATTCACATATTTACAGTTTGAAATTACAACTTTTTATACCTAAAATAGGCCAATTACCGAAAACGGCGATGGGTCAAATTTTGCCCAAACACCCCTGCATTCTTCAAAATATTCCAAATATCCCAAATCCGACTCCAAAGCCATATTTTGGAGCCAAATTCTGGCTCTTTGCACATATTTGCAGTTAGAATTTACGACTTTTTGTACGGAAAATATGCCAATTACTGAAAATAGTGATGGGTCACATTTTGCCAACCCCCCCCCCCCCCCGTGCAGTTTTCAATTTCCGGAAATATCGGAAATCTGAGACATGAGACCCTCCTGTCTTTCCTCCTTCCCTCTCTTCCTTTCTCTCCGTCTCATTTCTTTAGTAGTCTATAACTTCCTGTCTCTCTCGGGCCCCTTTGATCCCAAATGAACATCATATTTCTCGTTGTATTAGAGATTCTGTGTTCAGGCGTTATGTTGGAAAAAAAATTAGATCCATATATGAACGAAATCAAATATTTTCAACGATGTTAATCTTTGTAATAATGTTATAATTTAGGTAAACATTTTCAAACAGCTCCTGGTATGGCTTTCGTTGGCTGATGTACTAGAGGGAGGCTAAAGCCAACCTGGTCACGATCTGTCATGGCTGGTATTGTACATTGCTCATCTATCATGTGTAGTAGAATTACCTAAAGCTACCCAAAAGCCACCTAAAGCTACCCTGAGCTACTCAAAGCCACCCAAAGATACCCAAAGCCACCTAAAGTCTCCAAAAGATACCCAAAGCCACCCAAAGCCAACTAGCCTTGCGTAAGTAATTATATATATATATATATATATATATATATATATATATATATATATATATATATATATATATATATATATATATATGGCACAACTCTCCTAAACACGAGAGTGAAGTATACAACTTTAGAACACTTTCCCACCAGGAGACTCGAACCCTAGCCAGCACAGAAGCCTTCCAGCAACTGGCATAACAGGTACGCCTTAACCCACTCTACCACCTGCTCAGACCCCTCAAGAGATGGTAATTTCAGAGTATTTATACACTCCAAAGACCACCACCTCCCAAGACTTCACTCTCGTGTTTAGGAGAGTTGTGCCTTAAGCATAGATACAGTGTTCTCCCATATTAACAGGGACTTGATGAAAAAACGTAAAAATGACCCCACACTTGCTCTAGTGCTCTTGGGAGGTGGTGGTCTTTGGAGTGTATAAATACTCCGAAATTACCATCTCTTTAGGGGTCTGAGCAGGTGGTGGAGTGGGTTAAGGCGTACCTGTTATGCCAGTTGCTGGAAGGCTGCTGTGCTGGCTAGGGTTCGAGTCTCCTGGTGGGAAAGTGTTCTAAAGTTGTATACTTCACTCTCGTGTTTAGGAGAGTTGTGCCTTAAGCATAGACACAGTGTTCTCCCATATTAACAGGGACTTGATGAAAAAACGTAAAAATGACCCCTCACTTGCTCTAGTGCTCTTGGGAGGTGGTGGTCTTTGGAGTGTATAAATACTCCGAAATTACCATCTCTTTAGGGGTCTGAGCAGGTGGTGGAGTGGGTTAAGGCGTACCTGTTATGCCAGTTGCTGGAAGGCTTCTATGCTGGCTAGGGTTCGAGTCTCCTGGTGGGAAAGTGTTCTAAAGTTGTATACTTCACTCTCGTGTTTAGGAGAGTTGTGCCTTAAGCATAGACACAGTGTTCTCCCATATTAACAGGGACTTGATGAAAAAACGTAAAAATGACCCCTCACTTGCTCTAGTGCTCTTGGGAGGTGGTGGTTTTTGGAGTGTATAAATACTCCGAAATTACCATCTCTTTAGGGGTCTGAGCAGGTGGTGGAGTGAGTTAAGGCATACCTGTTAGGCCAGTTGCTGGAAGGCTTCTGTGGTGGCTAGGGTGCGAGTCTCCTGGTGGAAAAGTGTTCTAAAGTTGTATACTTCACTCTCGTGTTTAGGAGAGTTGTGCCTTAAGCATAGACACAGCGTTCTCCCATATTAACAGGGACTTGATGAAAAAACGTAAAAATGACCCCTCACTTGCTCTAGTGCTCTTGGGAGGTGGTGGTCTTTGGAGTGTATAAATACTCCGAAATTACCATCTCTTTAGGGGTCTGAGCAGGTGGTGGAGTGGGTTAAGGCGTACCTGTTATGCCAGTTGCTGGAAGGCTTCTATGCTGGCTAGGGTTCGAGTCTCCTGGTGGGAAAGTGTTCTAAAGATATATATATATATATATATATATATATATATATATATATATATATATATATATGGTATATTTACTTACTATAATGTTGGTGCTGACTGCAGAACATGATCAAACCTATTTTTACTCTGAAATAATCAAATTTCATAACGAAAGTAGAAGTAAATATTTAGCAGGGCTCACCACTCGTTCAGGGGTGGTAAGGTCCATATGGTTTACCACTCAAGGTTCGTAAGGTTAATGGCTCACTATATATATACGTGCAAACATATTAGTTATAAATTTGTATTAATAATATACTTGAAACGCCGTTATTAGTATAATTGTAGTTTGAACGGTGAAGAATTCGAAGCTACCGAAAACTCTGTTCGTAGAAAATGATACTTAGAAAATTTGGGTCAGAATTTTGAGGACACACTAAAGAAAGCAAGACAGAAGCGTTTGGAGTACTCTGATGACTTTAGATGGATGGAAGGGAAGTTAGGAATGTACTCTGCTAAGTTGTGCTTTCGGGGATTGAGCTTCGGTTCTTTGGTCCCGCATCTCAACAGTCAATCTACTGGTGAACAGAATCCTGAGCTTCTTGAGCTCTATCATATCTATATTTGAAATTGTGCATGGAGTCAGCCTCCACCACATCATTTCCTAGGGAATTCCATTTACTAGCTACTCTGACACTGAAAAGTTCTTTCTAACTTCTCTGTGGCTTATTTGGGTTCTCAACTTCCGCCTGTGTCCCCTTGTACATGTACCACCCGTGTTAATTAATCCATCCTTGTCTACCCTGTCAATTCTCCTAAGAATTTTGTATGTGGTAATCATTTCTTCCTGAGCTCTTCTGTCTTCCAGCGGCGTGACGTGCAGTTCACACAGCCTTTCCTCGTATCTCATGCTTCTTAGTTCTGGAACTTGCCTAGTTACATACCTTTGAACTTTTGTCAGCTTCATCTTGTGCTTGACAAGGTATGGGCTCCATGCTGGGACTGCATACTCCAAGACTGGTCTTAGATGTATGTGGTAAACAAAATTCTGAAGGATTCCTTACACTTCCTTAATGTCAGGAAGCCCTTCTGAAATATTTGTTAAATCCTTTTTCCATGCGGATGTGAAACCTTAGGTATGCGAATAGGGTTGATGGGATTGAGAGGGAGATTAAGTGTAAGAGAAACAAAGAGAGAGAGAGAGAGAGAGAGAGAGAGAGAGAGAGAGAGAGAGAGAGAGAGAGAGAGAGAGAGAGAGAGAGAGAGAGAGAGAGAGAGAGAGAGAGACCAAGACTGACAGCCAGACTACAGATGAAAAAAAAAAATATATATATATATATACAGTGTATATATATATATATATATATATATATATATATATATATATATATATATATGCAATTGACGATCACAAAACACTGATCATTTTATGCGGAAAATCCACAGAGAAATATGAAATGAGGTGAACGTTTCGGCTTGTTAAAGCCTTTGTCAACACCAGTCTGGTGTTGACAAAGGCTTTAACAAGCCGAAACGTTCACCTCATTTCATATTTCTCTGTGGATTTTCCGCATAAAATGATCAGTGCTTTGTGATCGTCAATTGCATATTATATACATAATATATAATATATATATATGTCGTACCTAGTAGCCAGAACGCACTTCTATGCCTACTATGCAATGCCCGATTTGCCTAATAAGCCAAGTTTTCATGAATTAATGTTTTTTCGACTACCTAACCTACCTAACCTAACCTAACCTAACTTTTTCTGCTACCAAACCTAACCTAACCTATAAAGATAGGTTAGGTTAGGTTAGGTAGGGTTGGTTAGGTTCGGTCATATATCTACGTTAATTTTAACTCCAATAAAAAAAAATTTACCTCATACATAATGAAATGGGTAACTTTATCATTTCATAAGAAAAAAATTAGAAAAAATATATTAATTCAGGAAAACTTGGCTTATTAGGCAAATCGGGCCTTGAATAGTAGGCTGAGAAGTGCGTTCTGGCTACTAGGTACGACATATATATATATATATATATATATATATATATATATATATATATATATATATATATATATATATATATATATATATATATATACACACACACACACACACACATATGGGGGTACCACCTCTGGTGCAATTATAGGGACCCACATCCTCAAAGAAGGGAACACAGCATTCAGAGAAAAACTTGCCATTTAACTCTGAATACGTCTGAGCGTTCGCGTCTCCTATCAGCCCCTGTATATATATAATTGCCCAAGAAAAGCGGGTACGTGTTATGTCATAATCAAATTATCAAAAGTGCATGTTAATTAGCTGTAATTATTTATTTTTCTTAATATATGCTTAAAAAGCAGAAAAAATGGTGATAACTTTCATTACAACACTGTAATGAAAGTTCATAAGCGAAGCTGAAGTCAAAAGGGAATAGTTCTTCTTTATATTCTTCCTATATTCTTCAAATAGGCATTTGAAGAATTAATGAAGATTGGCTAAAATTTAAGATTCATTTTATTGTAGGAAGCAGAATTATGTGGTAACAAAATATTATGAGATATGAGAAATATCTTAAATAATAATATTTGGTTAGGTAAAATGCATTTGAAACATGATTCAGTGGAGTTTTCGTAGGTACACACCGTGGTAATTTATATAAAGATATAACTTATAATTTCTGTAACTTATATAATCCTGTCATAAAGCTGACAGGGTTTGATAAGCAGACAATGAGTCACAATAACATGGCTAAAGATATGATTTTTTTTTTCAAATTTTATACAATTTTTTTTTATACTTACAAAGCATTTTTATACCTTCTTACAATATAGTTTTATACTTTCTTACAATGTAGCTGTAAATAATTTTTTTTTAATTTTGCTAGAAATTACCTTCTTAAAATTATATGTTAGCGTTTCGGGCAGATCCTTAATCTATGCGTGCTAGTGTCTTTACAAGACTGTAAACCTTCAAGTCTCTGTATTCTCATAAACCCAATACTCCTTCTTGTATATAAATAAATAAATAAATAAATAATAACCAAACCACACACCAGAAAAGTAAAAAACGACGACGTTTTGGTCCGCCGTTATCAAGTCCTCGACTTGATAACGACGTACAATTATCAAGTCCTCGACTTGATAATTGTACGTTGTCGTTTCTTCATTTCGTGATGTGTGGTTTGGATATAATATGATTATATAATACTTGTAGTATATACTCTGAATTTTGTTTACAACTCGCTAAAGGCATATTCCATATCGGGATCGAGTCAGTCTCGTTACCTATGAAACATTATATATGTACCGTACTAAAATACACTACTAACGAACCCGAGACCAATTGGATTACCAGAGAACCAGCTTAGCGTCGGGTACCCACGTTTCCAGCTATTTTACTTGCATACTGTTTTCTCCCATTAAAGAATCAATAACGAAGGCCTGCGCTAATAAACTACATTTCCCCACAGCATATCAGGCTGTGGCTTGTGCATTACAGAGGGCGAGTGTACGATCATTACGAAAGGTGGGGAAGCCCAGTAAGACAGACAAGGTAAGTATAGATGTGTGAGGGGGGATACCTTACGACTGTCAACACCCGCTGTGGTGATGGAGCCTCTTGTGTCTCCTCTACCCGTGTTATCCACTGACGAAACTCAGGCGTGACCTGCCACTGCTGCCACTCAGTACTGCCACTGCCACGCTGCTGCCACTCGGCACTTCTCTCGATTTGCCTCTCAAGAGGGATTTTTTTTTTAAGAAACACGAACTCTCACAATGAAAGAGATAATGAGGCGACACGCATGGTTGCTCTAACACGGAATATGAGTTAATATGGATTTTAGCACGGCACACACACAAAAAATAGACGGCAAATGACCCGTTTTGCCACTATATATTTTGCTGACTCTTCACTCTACAAATGTGTTAATATGGATTTCATTTTATTTTTTGTGAGAAGACAGTAAAGAACAACTGTATAACTTTACGTTCTATGAAGGCCTTGGACTGTGTTATTGTGGCTATGTGGAAATTTTGTTGTGTGAACACCCGGTTTCGTTAACAAATAAATTTATTAGGTTAAATGCTTTATCGATTATCGAAGTGAAGGGCGATTCTGAGGATATTTGCGAGTGCTTTAAGCGAAGAAAAATTGTTTTCTTCATCATGCAAGTAAGTCCATTGAGTTGTTACCTAATATCAATATCCAAGATGATTATATGCTGGACGGGGTAGGCCTAAATTAAATGCTTTAATATTTATTGTAAACATCCTTAGGCCATTTTCATGGTCATGTGTGAAATATTGGGTGTATTTAACATGAAATTTTTGTCGCAATATAATTTCTTACATCCATACAGTTATTTAAGTGGTTCTTAATATATATTTTTTCTGAGAGAATGGGGAGAGGGGGGGGGGCTAGATAAAAATATAGATGGATGAATAAGTAGATGGACAGATAGGATATTAGCATTAATACAGATAGGATATTAATACAATGGGCATTGCCCATTGTACTAATATCCTATCTCAGTATCCATTGCTCAGTACAATGGGCATTGCCCATTGTACCTGGGCCTGGCACACGATAAATAGCACACTAGCACTATATAAATGTTGTATCATTATTGCAATGATTAGTACCTTATAATGTCTTTCTTGAAGTGCACATGATATAGCTGTAAAGTACTATAATGTCAGACCACGAAGGAAGGGCCACGAATAATACATCTTCAGAAGTGATTTCGTATTATTAAATACGAAAGTATTGTACTCAAGAAAATTCTTGTCTTAATCCTTTCTTCGTTTTCTGACATTATCACATTGTTCATCACATGTTAATTTCTTCGTGATTTACACACACACACACACACACACACACACACACACACACACACAATGAATGTGCAAGGAATAATTCAGAACTTTGTATACCACATATGTCAGACCAATCCTGGAGTATGCAGCTCCAGCATGGAGTCCATATCTAGTCAAGCATATGACTAAACTGTAAAAGGTTCAAAGGTTTGCCACCAGGCTAGTACCCGAACTGAGAGGTATGAGCTACGAGTAGAGACTACGGGAATTAAACGTCACGTAGCTGGAAGACAGAAGAGTTATGCGGGACTTGATCACCACATACAAGATTCTCAAAGAAATTGATATGGTAGATAAAGACAGGCTGATTTAACATAAGGGGCACATGCACTAGGGGACACAGGTGGAAATTGTGTGCCCAAATGAGCCACAGAGATGTTAGAAAGAATTTTTTTAGTGTCAGAGTGATTGACAAAAGGAATGCATTAGGAAGTAATGTGGTTGAGGCAGATTTCATACCCAGTTTCAAGTGTGGATATAATGGAGCCCAATAGGCTCAGGAACCTGTACATCAGTAGAGTGACAGTTGAGAGGCGGGACCAAAGAGCCAGAGCTTAACCCCTCCAAGCACAACTAGGTGAGTACACACACACACACACACTTGTGGGGGTTGCATTAAGCAGTGATGTGGTGGAGGCAGACTCCATACACAGTTTCAAATGTAGATTTGATAGAGTCCAGTAGTCTCAGGAATCTGTAGACCAGTTGATTGACAATTGAGAGGCGGGACCAAAGAGCCAAAGTTCAACCCCCCGCATGCACAACTAGTTGAGTACACACACACACATTTTATTTATATATATATATATATATATATATATATATATATATATATATATATATATATATATTTAAAACTCCCAGTTTTCCTTCAGAAAATCGGAGTTTTCCTTGTTCAATAATTTAATACAATCTCAATGCACTTTCAGCTGTCATGCCTTGACTTCACAACTCCTAGAGTATCTATTGCGTGCATTTCTTATTGTAAAAGAAATGCTAGTCTTGTATGGAAGGTAAAAATACGTTACTTAAAGGATGCTACGATCCCGTTGAAAGTGCATGTGTTAGAGAAGCTATAACTAAACTAAACGCCCTCAGGGAAGTAAATTAACGACGGGCAGCTTTGTCCTGACGACGACGACGATGATGGCGGCGCTGCTGGTGGTGGTGGCGTTGCCCGCGGGGGTGGCCGGCTTCTGGTACGGCAGCGGTGAAGGTGGCGACGAAGGTGACGGTGAAGATGCTCCTGGTGGCTCCTTGGGGCCTTCCTGCCTTAGACAGCGCACGTTTCCCGCCGCCTCCAGCGATATTTACATCACTGGTACGTATGAATAACAATATCAATAATGGTATTAGGATATCCTAATAATAATTAGGATAAATAAGGAAGGAATTATCACGGAAAGGGCCAAGCAATTACGACTATATAGCACTGGGAAGAGGTTAGGATAAAAGGATTTGGGACGGGGACGGAGGGAAGGAATGGTGCCCGTGATCATATACCTTCTTTCCTCAGTGAGAGACAGAAAGTGAGCCCAAGTGTTGCGAAGCTTGTGTTGTGTACTGTTATGCCTGAAAAGTTACATGCAATTTTGACTTTATATAATATACAATTATAATACTGTCTTCATTCCCTTCCCAGCAAACACACAATACAACCACATGACAGAAGTCTGCCCAAATATGAACAATTATGTATACATGTTGACCAAACCACATACATATGTTGAATTATATATATGACTATTCATCAACAAATATTAATAACAGGAACAATACATGTAATATACACAGCCTCTCAATATACAATCTAAACGTCTCCCCATTGCTGAGGAATTGAAATAAGGATCATATATGATTTTCAGTAGGATGAAAGATGTATCCTGCTGCCGGGTACATTGTCCCATTGACATACTAAACAATGAAATAGAAAACCAAAATGACTAGCAACCCCAGTCAGTAACTCTTTGCAAAAGCTGCTATACACAGATTATTACCCCAATCATTAATAAAATATAACTGCACAAGGATAAATAAGTGAATTGGCTCATCACAGCTCGGAACAAATTAGGGTAAATAAAATCAATCCTCTTCCTATGGGAATTGGGACTCTTCCTATCCCATTATACAGTAGATTGAATGTTATATAAAATATACCTATAATGAGAGGCGCTCGCTCGTTTAAGGAAACTGATATACAAGACACTAATAAACGGAGATAAGTCGAATAAGAGTTAAAAAACCGATGATGGAAGGTGGTGGAAGCTGAACTGTGAGTGATGGACGAGTTTACCCTCGGGTGCCTGGCATGAGACCACAGAAAACCGTGAAAGAGAGAACTGTAGGGCAAAGACTATTTTATTATTTGAAATATTTGAGAATATTTCCTATCAAGCCTGACCCCGGGCCGGGTTTGGGAAGTAGAAGAACTCTCAGATCATCATCCCAGGTACAATCCACGTTTAGAAAATATGACATGCAAAGGAAACGTATGTTTATGCGCATTACGAAAATGAGACCCGCCAAATATATGTAATAATCTGACACCTGCAGCATCACCAGACTCATTAGATTCTCAAATATTAAGTTGATTTAAAAATATACAGAACATAATACAGTTGTTAAATCAGTAGTTGCATAAATACATTCTTTAAGAAGACTAAACAACAGCAGATGAGGCGACGACGTTTCGATCTCTCCATTATCAAGTCGATTGTTGATACAATGTGTAATATTAACAATAGGCTATAACGTATCTCGATGCTGTTTAATATTAAGCACTAGTCAATAATGAACCTCTATGCTGTATGTCTATACAGTATACCTAAGTCATAAAAGTATTTGTGTGTACGTCTGATACCATACTACTTGTGTAAAGGAGGAATTGTATATGTTTATCTCTCAAAATGTTCGGCAATATGTTCATTGTTTGTGATGTATGTCTATATATGTATGAACACGTTGTACTGAACGGGGTGAAAATAGCTTGAGCTACCTCATCCCTTTGTGTTTATTTTACCTCAATAAACTTATTTCAATTTCAACTTAATTCGATGCTGTAATTAAGGCTACTCGTCACAGCCTTATTGTAATACAAATACAAATTTTTATTCGGGTAAAGTACATACATACAAGGTAAGATACAAAAGTTGATGGATTTATAGATAGAGCTAGTACATACAATGCCTAAAGCCACTATTACGCAAAGCGTTTCGGGCAATGATTTATTCTGGTCTAAATGTTATATAATCACAGTTTCTCATTCTACGTGCACCCAGGTCTCATAGACGTTCACGGGGGCGTGCGGTGTGGCCAGGTGGACCTGGCGGGTGTCCAGCTCATGGAAGCCGCCCGCTGGACCGCCCTCAAGATGGGGCGCCTCGCCTTCATCCCCGGCGTCTCCCTGGGTTAGTATGCCGGTCACACCTTCGTTGTTCCGGTTAAGGAAAGTACTGCAGAGTCTTAGCCAGTGGGCACAATACCCAAGAGTGGCATTGGTTCGACGTTGATAATTGGGCTCTTTATTTATATATATAACATATACAAGTTTGTGAGGGTACCACCTCTGGTACCAATGTGGGGACCCATAGCCTCGGAGAAGAAAATAAAAAGTATTCAGAGAAGACCTTGTGGTTTCTCAATGAACACTAATATTATCTTCTCCTACCACCCCCAATCTTTTGTGTGTGTATATGTCGTACCTAGTAGCCAGAACGGACTTCTCAGCCTACTATTCAAGGCCCGTTTTGCCTAATAAGCCAATTTTTCATGAATTAATTGTTTTTCGACTACCTAACCTACCTAACCTAACCTAACCTAACTTTTTCGGCTTCCTAACCAAACCTAACCTATAAAGATAGGTTAGGTTAGGTTAGGTAGGGTTGGTTAGGTTCGGTCATATATCTACGTTAATTTTAACTCCAATAAAAAAAATTGACCTCATACATAATGAAATGGGTAGCTTTATCATTTCATAAGAAAAAAATTAGAAAAAATATATTAATTCAGGAAAAATTGGCTTACTAGGCAAATCGGGCCTTGCATAGTAGGCCAAAAAGTGAGTTCTGGCTACTAGGTACGACATATATATATATATATATATATATATATATATATATATATATATATATATATATATATATATATATATATATATATATATATATATATGTCGTACCTAATAACCAGAACGCACTTCTCAGCCTACTATTCAAGGCCCGATTTGCCTAATAAGCCAAGTTTTCATGAATTAATGTTTTTTCGTCTACCTAACCTACCTAACCTAACCTAACCTAGCTTTTTTTGGCTACCTAACCTAACCTTACCTATAAATATAGGTTAGGTTAGGTTAGGTAGGGTTGGTTAGGTTCGGTCATATATCTACGTTAATTTTAACTCCAATAAAAAAAAATTGACCTCATACATAATGAAATGGGTAGCTTTATCATTTCATAAGAAAAAAATTAGAAAAAATATATTAATTCAGGAAAACTTGGCTTATAAGGCAAATCGGGCCTTGAATAGTAGGCCAAAAAGTGAGTTCTGGCTACTAGGTACGACATATATATATATATATATATATATATATATATATATATATATATATATATATATATGTATATATATATATATATATATATATATATATATATATATATATATATATATATATATATATGTCGTACCTAGTAGCCAGAACGCATTTGTCAGCCTACTATGCAAGGCCCGATTTGTCTAATAAGCCAAGTTTTCATGAATTAATTGTTTTTCGACTACCTAACCTACCTAACCTAACCTAACTTTTTCGGCTACCTAACCTAACCTAACCTATAAAGATAGGTTAGGTTAGGTTAGGTAGGGTTGGTTAGGTTCGGTCATATATCTACGTTAATTTTAACTCCAATAACAAAAATTGACCTCATACATAATGAAATGGATAGCTTTATCATTTCATAAGAAAAAAATTACAGAAAATATATTATTTCAGGAAAACTTGGCTTATTAGGCAAATCGGGCCTTGCATAGTAGGCTGAAAAGTGCGTTCTGGCTACTAGGTACGACATATATATATATATATATATATATATATATATATATATATATATATATATATATATATATATATATATGTATGTATTATATATATATATATATATATATATATATATATATATATATATATATATATATATATATATTATATTATATATATATATATATGTTGTACCTAGTAGCCAGAACGCACTTCTCAGCCTACTATGCAAGGCCCGATTTGCCTAATAAGCCAAGTTTTCCTGAATTAATATATTTTCTCTATTTTTTTTCTTATGAAATGATAAAGCTACCCATTTCATTATGTATGAGGTCAACTTTTTTTATTGGAGTTAAAATTAACGTCGATATATGACCGAACCTAATCAACCCTACCTAACCTAACCTAACCTATCTCTATAGGTTAGGTTTGGTTAGGTAGCCGAAAAAGTTAGGTTAGGTTAGGTTAGGTAGGTTAGGTAGTCGAAAAAACATTAATTCATGAAAACTTGGCTTATTAGGCAAATCGGGCCTTGCATTGTAGGCTGAGAAGTGCGTTCTGGCTACTAGGAACGACATATATATATATATATATATATATATATATATATATATATATATATATATATATATATATATATATATATATATATATATTTATATATATATATATATATATATATATATATATATATATATAAATATATATATATATATATATATATATATATATATATATATATAAATATATATATATATATATATATATATATATATAAATATATATATATATATATATATATATATATATATATATATATATATATATTTATATATATATATATATATATATATATATATATATATATATATTTATATATATATATATATATATATATATATATATATATATATATATATATATATATATATGTGTGTGTGTGTGTGTGTGTGTTATATTTATAATATATTTATATTTTGAAATAAAATTGAAAATTATATATGTAGACATAATGTTTTTAATTATTTCAATTTGCTACTGTATCAGTGTGACTACCTCCCTTCTAACTCTTATCGATGTCATAATCTTTCCAACAAACATACTATGCAACAAAACACACAAATATCAGGCACCATTAATATATACATGTGGATATAAAATTTCCTGCCGGTCTGTAAAATCTCCGTTTTGCTCTATAAATTAAAACTTAAGTCTCGGCATATACTAAATTAAACTATTTTACCACCACTGCAATTTGCACACACCAATGGTGTTGAAGGAAGTTATGTTCGTGTGCACCATATCGTTATTCACCAGTACCGAGCCAGAACCTTTCCTGCAGGAGTGAGCATCTACGATACTTGTGGGGGTCCGGAGGCGGTGATGAGGGCGGCCGCCACCGCGGTGCTGGAGGGAAGATACTTAGAGCCGCCTGTGTGTCGCGCGGCGCCTCATGTGGGCGTCGTCCACACTCACCCCCACCACGACCAGCTCTCGTCGTTCCTTCAGGTGAGCGCTCTTCCAGCCGACCTAAAGCATATCCTCTCGACTATAAGGCCGGCGTCCTTCACCTCACTCTCCGCATTACCCTACAAAAACCATCCGTCTGCTCGGGGAAAAAAATCCGAAACGCCCAACAAAAGGTATAAAACGTCCGATAAAAATTCTAAATTGCCCAACAAAAAGTTCCCAAATGCCTAACATTAAATCGCAAACGGCCAATCAGATTTCGAAAATGCCCAACAAAAATGCTCTTAAACGCTCAGCAAACAGTTCCATCAGGTAGGAATGTAGACACAAGGTAGGTTGGTAGGTAGGCTCTTTACCACTCAACGTTATCATTGGGTAAAACACAGAGAAAACTCAAGGACATATTTTGATCAAAATTAGACCCGTAAAGCATGCCATGTATAAGGCTCGGATACTATTTGATCCGCTACACCACCCACCATGCATTATAGACATCATGGGACTTGTTTGGCTTTGTTCTCGACTCAGTCTGGCATCCCAGGGGTCGATTCCCGAGCTGTATAGAAATAGTTGAGCACGTTTCCTTTCACCAAATGCCTCCTGTGCTCATGTGAACAGAGGTATTAATATTGTCTCTCAGTTGCCGTTGTGCCTCACTGACCGGCACATGCATGTCGCCTCCTGAATTCTTCCTGCTACAGGACGTGGGCGCGCCCTCCGTCAGCGTGGACGCCGAGGACATTATGCCACAGCTGGAGGCCCTCGTACTTCTCCTCCAGAGACTCAACTGGACCTCCGTAGCCGTTGCCGCTCCCACCATCCAGGTTAGTAGGATTTTCAAATGAATAAAAGTAGGTACGAGTTGCCTGTCTGCGGGTGTTTAGTGACAATTGCCTGTCTGCGTGTGTTTAGGGACAATTGCCTGTCTGCGGGTGTTTTGGGACAATTGCCTGTCTGCGGGTGTTTAGGGACAATTGCCTGTCTGCGTGTGTTTAGGGACAATTGCTGTCTGCGGGTGTTTAGTGACAATTGCCTGTCTGCGTGTGTTTAGGGACAATTGCTGTCTGCGGGTGTTTAGGGACAATTGCCTGTCTGCGTGTGTTTAGTGACAATTGCCTGTCTGCGTGTGTTTAGGGACAATTGCCTGATGACCAGACCACACACTAGAAATTGAAGAGACGACGACGTTTCGGTCCGTCCTGGACCATTCTCAAGTCGATTGTGATGAGGACAGGTAGGGACAAGAATTAAATAGGCAAGAGAGAGCTGAGGAGAGCTGTCCTCATCACAATCGACTTGAGAATGGTCCAGGACGGACCGAAACGTCGTCGTCTCTTCAATTTCTAGTGTGTGGTCTGGTCATCATACTTCAGCCACGTTATTGTGACTCATCGCCTGCATGCGGACAATTGCCTGTCTGCGTGTGTTTAGGGACAATTGCCTGTCTGCGTGTGTTTAGTGACAATTGCCTGTCTGCGGGTGTTTAGTGATAATTGCTTGTCTGCGTGTGTTTAGTGACAATTGCCTGTCTGCGGGTGTTTAGTGACAATTGCCTGTCTGCGGGTGTTTAGTGACAATTGCCTGTCTGCGTGTGTTTAGTGACAATTGCCTGTCTGCGGGTGTTTAGTGACAATTGCCTGTCTGCGGGTGTTTAGTGACAATTGCCTGTCTGCGGGTGTTTAGTGATAATTCAAAATTTAATAATCTAAGTCAGAATTTAAATCAAACCAAATAAAACAAGCCATCCTTCTGTTTAGATAATAGGTATTGTGACGATCGTCAGTTCTCACGAGTTCGTACGTACTTAACTTTTAGATACTAGTAAGGAATTCTTTAACTTTTCTAACTTTTAGATACTAGTAAGGAATTCTTTAAAATAAATGAAGCTATAAAAACTAAATATTCCGAAGCCTAGTATAGCACACACATGTACTATATTAGGCCTCAGATATCGTGCATTAGGCCTCAGATATCGTGCATTAGGCCTCAGATATCGTGCATTAGGCCTCAGATATCGTGCATTAGGCCTCAGATATCGTGCATTAGGCCTCAGATATCGTGCATTAGGCCTCAGATATCGTGCATTAGGCCTCAGATATCGTGCATTAGGCCTCCGATATCGTGCATTAGGCCTCAGATATCGTGCATTAGGCCTCAGATATCGTGCATTAGGCCTCAGATATCGTGCATTAGGCCTCAGATATCGTGCATTCTTGTCCCCTAACTCCCCTTGCCTCTTGGGGGGGGGGGGTGTATAGTGTGCTTATGTGACTTCAGGGCACCAATCTCCCCCCCCCCCCCAGCCATGGTGAGAAGGCATCCCTAAACATACATATTTCCCTATCAAACACACACTAAAATACACATAAATGGCAGATCTCATCACAACCCACAAGAGTTAAGACGATAATAATAACACACAATAACAACATACCAAAATTAAAAATTCTTTTATATTTCGTTTTTCTTATATGGGAACACAGCACACAAAGGGAGAGGTGCACAGTATATCATTAAAAAAAAGAACTAAAGCTGAAGGCAAAAGAACAAGCTGCCTAAGCGGCAGGATTGGTGACTTAACAGCATCATACATGGAAAAGTTATTCATAGTGGAAGCTCCTAACAGGACCCCGAAGCGGGAGGGTTGTCATGTATGCGTATGGGAGCCGGTCGGCCGAGCGGACAGCACACTGGACTTGTGATTCTGTGGTCCCGGGTTCAATCCCGGGCGCCGGCGAGAAACAATGGGCAGAGTTTCTTTCACCCTATGCCCCTGTTACCTAGCAGTAAAATAGGTATGTGGGTGTTAGTCAGCTGTCACGGGCTGCTTCCTGGGGGTGGAGGCCTGGTCGAGGACCGGGCCGCGGGGACACTAAAAAGCCCCGAAATCATCTCAAGATAACCTCAAGAAGATGGGGGTCCCTCCGGCCGCCGCCTTGCCCACTCCTGGGCTCCGGTATGTTAGGTTACTTTGTCAAAGTAACGCAAATAAAAAAAAATTGATTTCCGGTTTGTCCAACTCAATACTTCAGATTTCTACGTTCTAATTTCGTTGTACGTCGGTATATATATATACTATATAGCTATATTAGCAGTCTCCGTGGTGTAGTGGTAAGACACTCGCCTGGCGTTCCGCGAGCGCTATGTCATGGGTTCGTATCCTGGCCGGGGAGGATTTACTGGGCGCAATTCCTTAACTGTAGCCTCTGTTTAACGCAACAGTAAAATGTGTACTTGGATGAAAAAACGATTCTTCGCGGCGGGGATCGTATTCCAGGGACCTTAGGATTAAGGACTTGCCCGAAACGCTACGCGTACTAGTGGCTGTACAAGAATGTAACAACTCTTGTATATCTCTCAAAAACTATGGTCCTCTATATACTACGGTATATATACTATGGGAGGAGGCCTGGTCGACGACCGGGCCGCGGGGACGCTAAGCCCCGGAAGCACCTCAAAATAACCTTGTTACAATAAGAACTACCAAAACCAGAGAATGGGCTGAAATTAAAAACAAACAAACTGTAATCATAAATGTTTGTTTCTTGGTAATATGTTTGTTTATATATTATTATTATTATTTTATAATTGAGATGCAGTTTGTTGTTGGTGCCTTAAGGTGGCTCCTGTCAAGAGATATGAGCACATCGAACTGCGTCTTACATTATATTCAGTCTTACACATCTGTAAAGGGTTTACTTGGGTAAGTATATCATTAATATTTATAACAGCATCACCCTTAACAGGAGCTGCAGAAGTTTGGCCACCTGGCGGCTGGACTCGACATCTGCGTGGGCGCTGAAGCCATCCTCCCCCATACCAACAGGTAGCCTCACCCCTTCCTCCCCCACACCAACAGGTAGCCTCACCCCTTCCTCCCCCACACCAACAGGTAGCCTCGCCCCTTTCTTCCCCACACCAGCAGGTAGCCTCGCCCCTTTCTCCCCCACACCAACAGGTAGCCTCACCCCTTCCTCCCCCACACCAACAGGTAGCCTCGCCCCTTTGTCCCCCACACCAACAGGTAGCCTCGCCCCTTTCTCCCCCACACCAACAGGTAGCCTCGTCCCTTTCTCCCCCACACCAACAGGTAGCCTCGCCCCTTCAATGCACCCTCTCATTTACATTGTAGCAGTATATACTCTACTGCCTTCCATTACTTACAAAGTACACTGCCAATTATTGTTACTATTTATTGCAAAACAACCATTGCTGACCTGTGATAGAGGGAATGTTCAAATTTATGGGAGATACCCTGTGTATATATGTTATAATTATAATGTTTATATTTGGTGATTATAATTGAAGTGCTTTCACAATCTCAACCATTAGTTCAAACATAATAGATTCATTAGTTGTGTTGTATCTTATCACAGTGCCTCGATCGTGGAGTAAAATAAAAACTTTTGCCTTGCTACAAAACTTGTCTTCCGCTGCTTGTATTGATTCATATGTGTTTGTGCTGTAGCGTGGATTTATTCTCTAGCGTGGGGTTGTATTACCAGTGACGAGAAGGTGTACGGGGCGGTGCTGGAAGCGTTGGGCGTGGCTGGAACGGGCGGGGTGGTGCTCATTGGGCCTCAGGATCGCCTGCACGCCGCCCTCGACGCCGCCCGACGCAATCGCACTAACTTCCACTGGGTGCTGGCGCCCACTGGAACCATCCAGGAGAGTGTCTTCCAGGGTACGTCACTATACGGCTGTTTCATGGCCGTTCTACCGATTAGCCATATTCGTTAGTATATTTTTTGTTTTGTGTCTGGATTTGTTGACATTTGTAATATTCGTTCTTGTTTCTTCTTATGCCTGACTTCCCTTCTCTCATACACCAAACATATCCCTCATGTTTTCCTCTCATAATATTTGTATATCTGGTATATTTATGGTTTACCTCTTGATTTTTCCATTTTCTGGAACAAGAAGCCTGTTCAGCTTAATATGGTCTTCCTATGCCACCTGCTAACATTTTTTCGGGATGCAACTCAAAACAGTTGTCTAACTCTGTTCTTCTGTTGCTAGGAAAACAGTGGTTTCAGGTGAAAGGAAACGTTGCCCAAACGCTTCTTATGGTTATAACCTGACTGCGATGATCATTATGCCTCAGAACCCTTCTTCAATCTTTCCACAACAACTTCTTCTATCACCTTATACACGTCTTCCAGGCCTGAACTCATACACACATCATCCAGGCCTGAACTCTTGCACACATCATCCAGGCCTGAACTCTTACACACATCTTCCAGGCCTGAACCCTTACACACATCATCCAGGCCTGAACCCTTACACACATCTTCCAGGCCTGAACCCTTACACACATCATCCAGGCCTGAACTCTTACACACATCATCCAGGCCTGAACTCTTACACACATCATCCAGGCCTGAACCCTTACACACATCTTCCAGACCTGAACTCTGTCGCGTCTGGGTTGCTGGTGCTAAAGAGGACCAGCCAGACGGTGCCGGAGTTCGGCGAACACTTCCTGACGGTGGCGTCCTCGGGGTCCAAACTCTACCAGCACTTCACCCCCGAGGACTACGTAGAGGAGCCTGCAGTGTACCAGGTGAGGAGAGGTTGTGAAGAGGATAAAGGGGGGATCAGTTCACAATGAACGCCAATGGCCATACCACGTTGAGAACACCGCTTCTCGTCCTCAGCGCCAGGCTACACAATGAACTTCAGCGCAAAGTTATTACGATCGAAGAAGCGCAAAGTGAGTGGAGCAATTTTCGAGAAAAGCTTAGATGGCAACTTCTGCAATGAATCAAAACATTCATAGTTAAAGTTTATGATCTACCTAAGGAGCAAATGAGAGAGCTTTGCAAAGTTTAGCTGAAATCCACTCAAGAGTGTCCGTAGGAATAGAGGGAAGATACTAATGAAGATTAAGCCACCCAAGAGATGGGCACGGGCATGAGTAGCCCGAATGGGGGAGACAATAGTGGTAAGATTAACAGTAGTAGTGGTATTAACAGAAGTAATAGGATTAGCAACAATAGTGGTGGGATTAGCAACAATAGTGGTGGGATTAGCAACAATAGTGGTGGGATTAGCAACAATAGTGGTGGGATTAGCAACAATATTGGTGGGATTAGCAACAATAGTGGTGGAATTAGCTACAATAGTAGTTGGATTGAAACCATAACAATAGAATTTGCAACAATAATAAGTGCAAAAGTTACATTATTGCACATTTTTTTTTAACTCAAAAAGTATTTTCCTGCTGAGAGTCATGTTAGAACCAGGATTTTCCAGTCATTTTCGCCAGCTTATGTGTTACCATTTTGGAAAACACAAATCTTGGTAAGCTTATCGAGGTCGGATGCAAGCGAACGAGGTCAACTGTCTCTCCCTATCCAGGAATCGAACCCAGGACCAATCGATTGCGAAGCGTCTGCCCTAATCACGGGCTCTTTTCACGGACAAATCTTTTACACTAACAAACGGTATTTTCCTTATTCCCTCTAAGATGGTGAAAGCGATGTATGCAATGGGCGTGGGCGTACGACGGGCGGTTCTGCGGGCGTGTGGAGGGTCCGGCTGGTGCAGCAACGCCAGTGCGACGTTCACCAACATTCCCAATACTGACGACGGCGGCGACGGTCCTGACGTAATAGAGAAGCTTTCCATCAAGGCTCAGAGACCTCATTATCAAGTGCTTCGCCTGGCACCAACAGGTCACGATGACTACACAACACTCGCCTTTACCAAGGTGGTTCTTGTGGTGTTGATGGCAGCTGGGTAGTGGTAGTTAGCAGATAGTTGTTGTGGTAGTAGCAGATAGGTGTTGTGGTAGTAGCAGCAGCTAGCTGAAGTGGTAGCATGAGCTATCAGCAATGGTGGTAGTATTAGTAGCAAGTATTTGCCCAAGGTGGATTCAATATTTTAAGAAGTTATGTAGATCAAATGTTTGTATTAAAACATACGTTACCCGTTCTTGTAAAGTAAATTAATTACGTAAAGTAATGTATATACTCAAATGTATGTAAATGAAGTTTTTCTTGCCAAAAATTGTGGATTTGTGTGAATATAAGTTGAACAGTTTGTTGATGTATGTTAAAAAGACTGCATAAACTGTATGTTTGGCAAGATTTATATAATTGTAGTTGGGACAGAATGAAACATTATGTGTTAAATCATAATCATTGGAGACGTCCTAAATAATGTTGGTAAATTTATGCAGTTGCTGCTTTTTATTGGTATAAAAAAAAGGAATTAGGTGAAAGTGAAGTTGAGAGTAGAGAAAGTAATTAAAGCTCATTGCAGCATGAAAATGCTGGAAATGTAGCTTATATTAATGTTGGTGAGTGTGAATTAGTGAACATGAGGGAAGTATGAGGAGAGGGAGACCTGGACATGGTGAGGGAACGATATCAGTGTGTGTGGTGTACGAAAAATATTAGGAACACCAAGGCCAGGTGGAGTCTGTCTCTCACATTAACAACAAGGCCAGGTGAAGTCTGTCTCACACAATGAAAATAACTGACATTTTTAGGAATCGATTAGCAGAAAAGTACAATTCATCCAGTCTTATGCAAAGGTAAAGTGTTGTGGATCATTTGCTTGAATACAGCAATGCTGCTTCCCTTAATATGTAGTGTGGAATATACAGGAAATATATGACTGACTTATTAAATGGCTATAATCTTCGTATCTCTATAATCTTATGATTAAGATTATATATACGTATAATCTTCATATCTCTATTTTCATCTGGATGGTGTCTTACACCTCATGAAAGTTAGGAGTGGCATAATAATGATGATTTATTATTGTTATCTGTTGTAGTGATGAAATAATACCGTTAACACCAACAGCTATTATAAAAGGAAAATAATAAACACAACATCATATCAAACATCATTATCAGATCTTATATATTACGAACCTGTTCTCGTCCCCCGTCCCTTTTAAACGACCATTATTTGTTTTCCCATAGTGCAACTTTCTACTCCGAATAATTCCCTCAATCACTTCAATTTCACGCAATTTGCACACAAAGATTCGTGTACAAATACCCCTATACTTGGTAATCAGTATTTCTCCTCAGACCACGAAATTAGCCTCGACTCCTTGCCTCTTATTCTTACACTCGCTAAAACTAGGTTCTTCCTACCTTGTTCCAGGTCGGGCATTTCTCCGCAGGTTCGCTGGAACTGGAGAACAGCCTGCTGGAGGGCCCTGACCGGCCTCCCCGGTACCTCTGCTTCTACTGTCGCTGCCTGAACGTCCGCTTCGCCTTCCTGGCCGACCTCAGGTGGCGGACCGAGGCCTGGGTCACGATTTGCGCTACCATGGCCATCATTGGCTTCCTCCTGGCTGTCGCCATCTCCATTTTCATTGGGGTAAGGTTCGATGCCGCTGGTGAGGTGGTAGGGGGAGTTGTATGGGGTTGTATGTTGTGTGGCATCGTGTCTTGCCTCATGGCTTACTACTGGGTGCCTTGCTGCTCTGTTATGGCTCGGTGCCTTGACACACTGTGTGGCATGAGGCTTTGACATATGGCTGTCATGGTGTACCCTATGTCTTAATATACATTGATAGTTTACTTTAGTCCTGAACTATGTTCAAGGGCAAAGTATCTCTGCTTTTTAGACAGTAATTAAACTATTGTCATAGGCAGATTAGGAGTCACAATAACGTGGCTGAAAAATGGTGACCAAACCACTGACTAGAAAGTGAAAAGACGACGAGGTTTCGGTCCGTCTTGGACCATTATCAAGTAGATTGTGATACCATCGACTTGATAATGGTCCAGGACGGACCGAAACGTCGTCGTCTCTTCACTTTCTAGTGTGTGGTTTGGTCAACTATTGTGATAGCATTAATAACCCTCCGCAATTTTAAGCCAAACATCAAAGCGTCAACAATATGGTGTTCTGCATAGCTTTTTAGTGGTTTTTCGAGAATGCTTAATATACACGTACATCAAAATTTGTACAAAACAGAAACTATTGCAATTTCTTTTATATGAATATTATAAACTACAGATTCGGTCGTGTCGTGGGCAAGCACCGGAAGGCTCCCAAGGATTCTCTCTACTGATGCTGGCGTCCTGCATCTTCCTGTACGCGGCCATCTTGCCTTACAGCTTCGAGGCGAGCACACTAACCTGCCGCTTGCGCGCCTTCTCCACCGGCCTGGCCTACGCTCTAGTCTTCGCCATCATGCTCTCCAGGTCTCTCATGCTAGCCACGGCTGACTCGGAAGGGTGGGTAGCCCGCTGGGGCCTTCTTTCAGGTCAACTCGTAGCAGTAGTTTTCTGACTCATGAGTTGCGTAGCTGAAAAGAGTTTACTCTTGTCGAAAAATTGCCGAGTTATAGAGTATAGTGACGATGGAGTTTAGTAACGATAATGTGCCATGGGTTCAATGACTTCAAGTATCTTGGGAATTCTTATAATTTCAAAGGAGTTGGGGGGAGAGGTCTTCCCTACTGAGGATGTAAATGGCTTTCATTATATAGAGCTGTCTTCTAGAGAGGTAGTTGAGCCTAATGTTCAGATACATCATCTTTAAGAGACCTGTGAAGCTGGTACATCCTTTCTGGGAGCTTGTTATGAAGTGTGGCATCTTAAGCCAGTTGATCTGGTCAGACGAGGCGAGGTTGTGGCCCTCACGGTGACGGCTGGTGGCTGAATTCTGATCTGAATGACGCCATACGAGTGTTATTGAGTTATTATTCCGATTTTATGTACTTTTAATGTTTGAATACTTTGAAATCCCAGAGCTAATATAAATAATTCAACGAGAATATTGAATAACATTCATTTAGTACAGATATTTTCGTCTTGTATCATGTTTCAACATTCTTTTTTGTAGGCTGGTTGGTCACGTGAGCGGCCTTATCCAGACGGCGCTGTTCTTCTTCATGGTGAGCGTGCAGACGGGGCTGGGGGTGCAGCAGTGGGTCATAGGCACCCCGTCCTCCATCCACACACTTCCTTCAGGAGGAGTGCTCTACACCTGCTCGGGAAATCGCTTACAGTTCATCATTTCCCAGTCCTACATCATGTTCCTGTTGGCTCTGCAGCTGGTCATATCTCCCTTCATCATTCGCTCTCGACGAAACTATCACGAAGGATTGTTGTTCTTCATCGCCACTGTCCTGATGGCCGGCGTGTGGGTAGCGTGGGCGACACTCTACATGATCCTTCCACCCGAATGGGGTGAAGCGTGCATATGCCTTGGTCTGGCCGCCACTCCTACCTGTGTCTTGCTTACAATCTTCGTGCCAAAGACCTACCTGATGGTGCGGGCAGCGGCGAAAGAATCAGTCTGTGCGACTCCGATAAGACAGATCGCCCGCCCGCAGCCCAGCCAGGACCTGGTGCGGTCCTCCTCCCTCTCCCTATACGATTCCATCGGACACCTCCCCGAAATGATGCACGCCTCGCCCCACGCCTACGGCCCCGACCCAACCGTGCACCCTCCGCCATCCCGCAAGGAAAGCCCCTACGAGGCTTACTCCCACTACCAACCCTCGCCGCACAAGATCACGCAGTTCTAGTGTAACGTAAACATGACATCAAGATACTAATCCTAAAGCCATTATTGACTAACCTTTCAGCCACCTGCCCTCAGGATGCATGCAGGTGTCTGTAATAGACTAAGTTCAAAGCCTCTGAGCAGAGCGGTGGAATGGAGCCCGAGTCATAGGTCACCCTACACGTACGCCCTGGTCCAAAGATGTTCTCATAGATAGATCATTGTTATTTAATTGAATGATAAAGATGAAGCCATCCAAAAAGTGGCACGGGCATGAATAGCCCGTAAATTGTGACTTCATTAGGAACTGATTAAACACTGGATTCACCTAACCAAACCAAACCTAACCTAACCTCTCCTCATCTAACCTAACCCTACCAGCCACGTGTACCCAGTTTTCTCAGGCTTATCATGAGTCTATGTCATGCCCTTGGCAGGGAAAAAATATTGTCTAGAGGGGTGGCAGGCTCGGCAACCCATCCTCTTGAAATGATAGTACTTGTCGTAACTATTTGGCAGTAAGTTATGGCTATAAATTGGATAATTTAAGATGTAGAAAATACATGAGTAAATTCTAATTTAGAATTATTTAGAATAATTGATTCATGGAACAGATTACCGGTAGCAAAAGAGAGTGGAATTACTTGATGTTTCAAGTATATGTTAGACATGTACAGGGTATATCGAAATAAGTTATAGTGGATTAAAATAGGAACTGGCTCATATGGGCCAACTGGCCTTCCTTCCGCTGCTTCATCAGTTGTTGTGTACAGGACCAATTTACTTAAATTTTGTCCGCCATTGCAGAACTTGTTGGTCTTCCCGAGATGCTTCAGGATTTCTGCCGACACACATTTAGACTGGGAGGGCGGATGAGGCTTGGAGGGAGGAGGAGGCTTGGAGGTGGAGGATATAGGGCGGAGAAGGCTTGGAGGTGTAGGAGGCTTAGAGGGCAGAGGAGGCATGGGAGGGCGGGGGAGTCAATCCCCTCTACCCGAGTTTCTGAATATTTGTTGTCCTGAAACATTTATTGTGTGTCAAATCCTAAAAAAATATAAAATAAAAGGAAAAAATAACGTATTTTATGAATATTTTTACAACCGGGCAATAAATAATGAAAAAACCTCTCCTTATCGCCTTCGACAAATGTTTAGGTTTATATTTTTCTTCGTTACATTTCGGATCAGAAATAGGGACTGCCTTTGGGGGCTTTACACATGAGAAAACCCTTTTGGGTGGGGGCTGTGTGCTGGCCGCGATGTACGGTCAACGCTTCCACTCCGCGCCTAGCTTCCACCCTCCTCTCCATATATAATCTTTATATTCCCATTCACTCTCTCTACTGCTCTCTCCCCTCCTCTTCCTAGCCCCTTTATGTCCCTTTCGTTCTCAGCCGCCCTCGCTAACGCCTCTCACCTGCCTCTCGGCTCCGACAACACCTCCATATTTTTGTTTATGAAGTTTTTACTCTGCTTCAATTTGTTCCAATAACGTTGGTGTTTATCAACACTTTGGCGGATTCAAGGACTAAAAACATGAGAGGAAAAACAATTCACTAACGTTTTCTTAACTTTAAGCCAACGCTGTTGCAATGCAATTTTAAGCTCTTAGACGAGTTATCGAGAAGTTTCAACAGTTCTTTCAAATGTTCTCGAACGATGTTACAAAGCGTTATTAGTAGGCTTTTAATTACGTTTACCGTTGTGTTAATTTGTAAAATTATAAACTGCAGCCATCAGGCCTTTCGTAAATTTCCAATAGTTTACATGAGACATCCTTCACTCGTGTTCATAGTTTACATGAGACATCCTTCACTCGTGTTCATAGTTTACATGAGACATCCTTCACATCCTTCACTCGTGTTCATAGTTTACATGAGACATCTTTCACATCCTTCCCTCGTGTTCATAGTTTACATGAGACATCCTTCACTCGTGTTCATAGTTTACATGAGACATCCTTCACTCGTGTTCATAGTTTACATGAGACATCTTTCACATCCTTCACTCGTGTTCATAGTTTACATGAGACATCCTTCACTCGTGTTCATAGTTTACATGAGACATCTTTCACATCCTTCACTCGTGTTCATAGTTTACATGAGACATCCTTCACTCGTGTTCATAGTTTACATGAGACATCCTTCACTCGTGTTCATAGTTTACATGAGACATCTTTCACATCCTTCACTCGTGTTCATAGTTTACATGAGACATCCTTCACATCCTTCCCTCGTGTTCATAGTTTACATGAGACATCCTTCCCTCGTGTTCATAGTTTACATGAGACATCCTTCACTCGTGTTCATAGTTTACATGAGACATCTTTCACATCCTTCACTCGTGTTCATAGTCTACATGAGACATCCTTCACATCCTTAACTCGTGTTCATAGTTTACATGAGACATCCTTCCCTCGTGTTCATAGTTTACATGAGACATCCTTCACTCGTGTTCATAGTTTACATGAGACATCCTTCACATCCTTCACTCGTGTTCATAGTTTACATGAGACATCCTTCACATCCTTAACTCGTGTTCATAGTTTACATGAGACATTCTTCACATCCTTCACTATAACTAGGTGAGTACACACACACACACACACGGCGCCGGCGAGAAACAATGGGCAGAGTTTCTTTCACCCTGATGCTCCTGTTACCTAGCAGTAAATAGGTACCTGGGAGTTAGTCAGCTGTCACGGGCTGCTTTCTGAGGGTGTGTGTGTGGCGTGGAGAAAAAAAAATAGTAGTTAGTAACAGTTGATTAACAGTTGAGAGGCGGGCCGAAAGAGCAGAGCTCAACCCCCGCAAGCACAACTAGGTGAATACACACACACAAAAGAACTTTTTCAGTGTCAGAGTAGTTAACAGAATGCATTAGGCAGTGATGTGATGGAGGCTGACTCCATACACAGTTTCAAATGTAGATATGATAGAGCCCAGCAGGCTCAGGAATCTATACACCAGTTGATTGATGGTGGAGAGGCGGAACCAAAGAGCCAAAGCTCAACCCCCGCAAGCACAACTAGGTGAGTACATGGGCCTATAGTTCATTCGCCAAGAACATAAATTGTTAAGCTTATAGAGCAACAAGAGCCCCTCCCCCCCCCTCCTCTTCGCCTCCCCCCTCTCATATCTCTTTCCTTATCCCCCTTTTTTCCCATTCCTTTCTGCCCTATCTCCTCCCCTCTCCACTTTCATCCCCATACAATCCTCCTCTTGCCCTTCTTGTTTCCTCTTCCCCTCTCACCCCTTTCGTTTCCTATCCCCCACTCTACTTTCCTTCACCCTCTCCACCTTTCTCCCCCAATTCCCCCTCTTTACTCCTTTCTCCCATTTTATCCTCTCCCCTCTCCCCTTTCTCCCCTTCTCCTTCCCGCTCTTCAAAAACCCGTCCTCTCCCGCCATTCTTCCCTCTCTACCTTGCCCCTCCCCCCCCTTTCTCTCAGAAAAATAATATAACCTTGAACTTAAATAATTCTACGGAGAACACAACCAGTATTTCAAACGTGACTTCATGAACATCCCTGGGGAAGGGCAGGCTGGGTTAGATGCCGATATTTCTTAAAGTGTGGCACTGGAGCCGACCCCGCCTGGCCTATGACACTCCCTTACCTCACACCTGGCATGCACCGGGCCTGTGACTAGTTCCTGAGCCTTTCCGCCACAATCCAATAAGATTGACATGAGGTCCTGTGGTACAGTAGTCGACGTTTTCGACTCACAATCAAGGATCCCAGGTTTGATCCTCGGATAGAAAAGAACCAGCTGAGTACGTATCATTTCGCCTGATGCCTCTGGTAGCCTAGCAGTAAATAGGTACCCCGGGAGTTAACAAACTGCTGTGGGGTACTACGGGCTCACCATAGCCCGTGCTGCTTGGAACTTTTTATTCCGAGTAGCTGAATCTAAAACAACAACAACGTGTTGTGGTGTTGCATTCTGGTGAAGGTCATTTTAAGGTCGTTGCATTCACGGTTCGACCTTGGGGGTGACCTCGATATAATGCTAAAGTGTTTATATACACAGGCTTCCTGTCCTCGACAAAATGAATTATTATTATTATTTTGCAATTTGCAAGCCAGATCTACACTTTTTTTGCACAGTTGTCAGGGGCAATGTAATTATTATATTTTCACTAAATACCACTGGGTATTAAATAATAAAAAGTGACCTATAACAGACAGGCAGATTTAACCAAAATGTTCTTTCAATTACGAAAAACAGACAAATATATATTTTTCACGCAATCATTAATGGCAGAATGCGAATAAGCATCATTTTTCTTTGACAAATATTTATTTTATAACGAGATATGACTTAAAACAAAAGTGTAGATATATCCCAATTTCCTAAATTGACAAACAGTTACGATAATAAATTACGAAAATTACGATTTTTTTTTTCGTAAAATTACGAAAATTACGACTCATAAAACATTCACTTATATAAATATTGACACTGAATGAATTATGTTAATAAACAAAATATTGCTTGAATAAATTTGTTTGTTAAATAAACTTGACCTAAAACAAAGAACTTAGAATTTCCCAAATAAATCAAATATTTCCCACAGCGTTATTGATGTAGAATGTATAAACTTGATTATACATAATACTAATTGGAAATACCGTGACCAATTTTTGTTGGCAAAATATAACCCCCCAATAAAATGTAGGCAGGTAGGTAGGGAGGAAGGTAAGTCAGGTAGGAAGGTAGACAGGCTGGCTGGTAAGTATTTCAGCAGAAAGGTTGTTAGGAAGGCAGGCAGGCTGGCAGGTTGGCAGGCAGGCAGGCAGGCAGGTTGGCAGGCAGGCAGGCAGGTTGGCAGGCAGGCAGGCAGGTTGGCAGGCAGGCAGGCAGGTTGGCAGGCAGGCAGGCAGGTTGGCAGGCAGGCAGGCAGGTTGGCAGGCAGGCAGGAAGGTTGGCAGGCAGGCAGGAAGGTTGGCAGGCAGGCAGGAAGGTTGGCAGGCAGGCAGGAAGGTTGGCAGGCAGGCAGGCAGGTTGGCAGGCAGGCAGGCAGGTTGGCAGGCAGGCAGGCAGGTTGGCAGGCAGGCAGGCAGGTTGGCAGGCAGGCAGGTTGGCAGGCAGGCAGGAAGGTTGGCAGGCAGGCAGGAAGGTTGGCAGGCAGGCAGGCAGGTTGGCAGGCAGGCAGGAAGGTTGGCAGGCAGGCAGGAAGGTTGGCAGGCAGGAAGGTTGGCAGGCAGGCAGGAAGGTTGGCAGGCAGGCAGGCAGGCAGGCTGGCAGGTAGGCAGGCAGGCAGGCAGGCAGGTTGGCAGGCAGGTTGGCAGGCAGGCAGGCAGGTAGGTTGGCAGGCAGGCAGGCAGGCAGGCAGGCAGGCAGGTTGGCAGGCAGGCAGGCAGGTTGGCAGGCAGGCAGGAAGGTTGGCAGGCAGGCAGGAAGGTTGGCAGGCAGGCAGGAAGGTTGGCAGGCAGGCAGGCAGGCAGGCAGGTTGGCAGGCAGGTTGGCAGGCAGGCAGGTTGGCAGGCAGGTTGGCAGGCATGCAGGTAGGTTGGCAGGCAGGCAGGCAGGCAGGCAGGTTGGCAGGCAGGTTGGCAGGCAGGCAGGCAGGCAGGCAGGCAGCCAGCCAGCCAGCCAGGCAGGCAGGCAGGTTGGCAGGCAGGCAGGTTGGCAGGCAGGCAGCCAGCCAGCCAGGCAGGCAGGCAGGCAGCCAGCCAGCCAGGCAAGCAAGCAGGCAGGCAGGCAGCCAGGCAGCCAGCCAGCCAGCCAGCCAGGCAGGCAGGCAGGCAGGCAGGCAGGCAGCCAGCCAGCCAGCCAGCCAGGTAGGGACTCAGCATTTTTAACACTATCGACCACAATGCCAAAATTCGGTTACTTTATTTGTTGATTCAAGTCACTGTTTTATCGGAGTTTATTTGGGGTAACTATTGCACAGCGCTGTTGCATAAATCATCTTGTTTATGAAATTTATACGCGGCTCTGTCACCGATGGTCCCAGTGACACGGAATTTGTAATGCTTTACCTCCTGCCCCTCTCCCCATTCTCTCTCTCTCTCTCTCTCTCTCTCTCTCTCTCTCTCTCTCTCTCTCTCTCTCTCTCTCTCTCTCTCTCTGAGAAGGTGTATGTTGTGTTGCTATCAGCAGCGCTGACACTGGCCAGTGTTGTCAGTCCACTGACTGGTTAGGTTAAAAGAATGTATGTATGTTATGCTATGACCTCCTTTAAAAAGAGTACATAGTCTGTTTTGAGCTTATGAGAGAGAGAGAGAGAGAGAGAGAGAGAGAGAGAGAGAGAGAGAGAGAGAGAGAGAGAGAGAGAGAGAGAGAGAGAGAGAGAGAGAGAGAGAGGGGGGGGTCATAGAGAGAGTGGGTTTGGAATCCACCGAAGCCGTGAGAAAGAGAAGATAATAAATTGCAAGAGCGAAATGAAATAGAGGCGGGTGATCGAGACATTACCGTACGTTTCAGCCTCTGGCCACCAAGCACTAAAAGGATGCTTGGGAATAAGTGAAGTCTCGGAGGAAATCACACACAACGCATTAGAGGTAATGTTTAGGTCCCTCTCCAATACAGTTTCTGTGCTTTTCTCCTACCACCTATTTTGTCTTTTGTGTTTTATTAGATATTTAAAGTTTATAAGATTTACATTAGTTAAACAATGGTTTTAGAGGTTATGGATCTCTTGAAGCTCCTCCTCTTCCGGACAGGAACCGAGGACGCAGCAGGCTTTTCCTCTCTGGATCGCCACACTGAGACGTGGCTGCCCTTGGGTCTCTGGTGATGTCAATGAGCCTGGAACCCTTTATACTGTATATTATTTAATAAAGAAAACAAGAAAAACTGTTGTAGGTTATTTGCAACCAAATAAAAACTATGTTGATTTATTAAATAGAAGGAGATTTCCTGAAGCAGCTTTAGTTTTCAAATATATGGTCGAGTTGATTGGAATGTCCCAGATCAGATATGATCTGAGTTGCTGTTCTTGCTGACTGTAAGTCTTCCCAGACAGTGTAAGTAACAATAAATAGCGTCAAGAGTCCCCAGACAATACCAGCTGACAATACCAGCTGACAATACCAGCTGACAATACCAGCTGACAATACCATCAACATCTGCAGTGTCAGTACTTGTAATAAATGTCCGCAATCGGAGGGTTTGAGTGTAATGTCTGTGGAAAGAATCACTTCAAGCTGGTAGTGGTGGCGGTGAGAGCTGGTGGCGATGGTGGGTATTGTGGTGAGTACTGGTGATGGTGAAGATTGTGGTTGTGGGGGCAGGTTGAATAAAGTGGTTGTAGTGATAATGAAGAGTGCGGTGGGTGGTTGTGCAACCAGGCACGTGCTTGGTGATATGGGTGGTCGAGCTGGTAGTGGTGGTGGTGCCCACTGGCGACGTGAAAGATATGTGGTGGTAATGGTGACAAAAAGTATTGTGATGGTGGTGGCAAAAAAAAATTGTGGTGGCACTAGGGAGCCGTTCTAGAAGGGCACTCAAGACTGGCATGTTTTTGAGAATTTAGAAGAGGTAATTTGTCTTTTTTGTTTTTGGCACAGAGGACCAGAGGGATTTTCGCGTGAGGCTTAAAGCCTTTTAGGAATTATGTAAATATGGGGAAGAGTGAAGATGGAGTGAAGGAACGGGAAGAGTGAAGGGGCTCTTGGGTAGGAGTACACGATAAGGGGAAAGATATGGAGTGGAAGGGAAAGGAGATAAGATATTGAGCAAGGGAACAGCAAATGAGAGAAATGGTGAGAGGAGAAAGATGGATTAAGTGAGGAGGATGATGATTTCAGGTCCAGACGTATGATAAAATCCACAAAATCAGCATTCACTCAGCTTCATCATAAACAATGAAAGTATCTAAGATAACAGCATTAAAAAGTTAGTGTAATATTGTATTTTATTAGAGATAAAAAAAGTGTAAACACTCGTATAAATTTGGCCAAATCATTTTCATAATTTAATAAAATTAAATTAAAACCAAATATGACACTAAAACTGTCTTTACGAAATTTGATAATGAGACAATATTGATACATGTATATAATCCTATGTCCTATATACTTTGCTGTGTTAGTTGGTATTCACTTTGCCTTTGAGGATTCCAAGAGGAACTTAAATACGCCAGATTCATTGAAAGGTAAATGTTTATATCAGTATAAGGTAAATGCTCTCAAAGAACTTCTATGTGAGAAAGTAAATGTTAGTAAAATGTATTTCTAACAAAATTCTAACCTATTTTGTTTATGGACGTAAATTCAAACATTAAATTATTGTTTTTTTTCCGACAAGGTATTTGCTCAAAGATCTCAAATGCCCACTATTGGTATATATACTCAAATCAGGAGAAATGAACATATTCAACATTGTTGGAAATGATGAATAGGTGCATTGTGGTAATATTCCTGAGGTGTGGCTGGCACCTGCGGTGTGTTCACTTGTCATGCGTTTCACAACTGTTCCTGGTGTGTGTGTGTGTGTGTGTGTGTGTGTGTGTGTGTGTGTGTGTGTGTGTGTGTGTGTGTGTGTGTGTGTGTGAAAGGGAGGGTGGGGGGTGTTTGTGTCGTGTGAAGGGGGAGGGAAGGGGGTGTTTGTGTCGTGTGTGTTTGTGGGGGGGGGAAGGAGGGAGGAAGAGGGTGTTTGTGTCGCTGTGTGTGTGTGGGGGGGTGGGGGGTGGGGGGGGAAGGGGAAAGGTGCATGTGTGTGTGTGTTTGTGGGGGAGATGGGTTGCACGTGTGTTTATGTGGGGGGAGGGGGGTGCGTGTGCGTGGATTTAGTGTTTGCAGACCCCTGAACTTGCACTGTGTGTGTTTGCCACGGGGGTGGGGATGAGGGGGGGGGGCGAGGGTTCAGCCTGGCACCAAAATCTGTTTTATTTTATTTTTGTTTACTATGTGGTGTATTTTATCATAATACCTTACGGTAGATAGTTAAATGCTGCACAGTTTACGTGATCATCCGCCAAGAAATTCTATGTGATGCTTTTGCTAAAGTTCTTTTCTCTCTATGTATCTATGAGTAGTTTTCATGCTAGGGTGAGACTGCTCCTCAGGTCTTGTACTAATCTTGTACACATCCATTTTAGCTTACATTGGTTTGGGAAGAATTTCCACATGTTGGCGATGAGTCACAATAACGTGGCTGAAGAATGTTGACCAGACCACACACTAGAACGACGACGTTTCGGTCCGCCTTGGACCATTCTCAAGTCGATTGTGGACATTCTCAAGTCGAAGTCACAATCGACTTGAGAATGATCCAGGACGGACCGAAACGTTGTCGTCCCTTCACCTTCTAGTCAGGATTGTTCATTTTACGTTTGTCTTCTGTACTTATTCTACTCATATATAATGTCATCTGAAAATATTTAATTGTAGTAGCCTGTTTTCTCACGTAGGAGTCTTTTTTCCTATGTAGGAGTCTATTTTCCATTGGAAAAGTATATTTTCTCGTGTAGTAGTCGGTTTTGTTTTGTAAGAGTCCATATTTAAGCATGGAAGAGACTAGGCATATAACTATTTCCACATGGTTAAGTTTACTTGCTAATTTAAGCCATTCTGGATACCCTGATATTCAGATGAATATCTGAATGTTAGGAACAACTTGGGCTCAAGGACGCAAACTTGTGGGTCATTCTGTAGAGCGGCGTCATCGGACCACTAGAGTTGCAATGTGGTGGTGGAAGCTCTTCCTGAACTTGGTAGGGATTGTTGCTGTGGTTTATTGCTGACACATACACGCACGTGAGCTCATACACACTCAAATGTAAACACATTCACAACAACACAAACACCGCGAATATCTCACTTGTGGGGCTCAAGTGACAAGGAAGGAAATGCAGTGAACAAAATCCCCAAAATCAGAAAGCAGTGAAATAGGCGAGACGTTGCAAATTGGATCTCACAGGGACCCCCCCATTTGTCCCATACCAGGACCTATATACTATTTCAGGTTTATTTCAACGATCTTCCATTGCGGAAACATTCTTGAAAGAACCACATATGATGAATCCCCCCCCCTCTCCTACAGGTGGGATGAGTTCACCTGAAATAGATAGGTCAACTCATCAAGATGAGTACATGGCTCCAATATATATTAACCTACATACAGACATCAAGAGAATGGGTACTCCTGTGGTCTGGATTTATCACTCCTTGAAAAAACGCAACTCTATAGCCTAACCAGACACGTATGAACCCAACCAACCCACCGAACCTATGGAGCACAATGCATGGAAAACGCGAATATTTGTGAGTAGTTACTTTCCTTTATAGGTTGCATTTTCGACTTTTTTTAAGCTTACAAACCTTATGAAGCAGGAATTGGGCTGCAGCTGTCATTGATATAGTGTTATCTATCACTGATATAGTGTTATCTGTCACTGATATAGTGTTATTTGTCACTGATATAGTGTTATCTGTCACTGATATAGTGTTATCTGTCACTGATATAGTGTTATCTGTCACTGATATAGTGTTATCTATCACTGATACAGTGTTATCTGCCACTGATATATAGTGTTATCTGTCACTGATATATAGTGTCATCTGTCACTGATATAGTGTTATCTGTCACTGATATAGTGTTATCTGTCACTGATATAGTGTTATCTGTCACTGATATAGTGTTATCTGTCACTGATATAGTGTTATCTGTCACTGATACGGTGTCAACTGTCACTGATATATAGTGTTATCTGTCACTGATATATAGTGTCATCTGTCACTGATATAGTGTTATCTGTCACTGATATAGTGTTATCTGTCACTGATATAGTGTTATCTATCACTGATATAGTGTTATCTGTCACTGATATAGTGTTATCTGTCACTGATACGGTGTCAACTGTCACTGATATAGTGTTATCTGTCACTGATATAGTGTTATCTGTCACTGATATAGTGTTATCTCTCACTGATACGGTGTCATCTGTCACTGATACGGTGTCATCTGTCACTGATAGGTGTCAACTGTCTCTGATACGGTGTCAACTGTCTCTGATACGGTGTCAATTGTCTCTGATACGGTGTCATTTTATAACTGAATCTTTAATTGTTGAATCTTATTACAGAGGAGTAAAAAGTGACTGAGGAAACATCCAATTTAGACAAATATTTGCCCTGCATCTCTAGCGTTGGTCAAGATAACGTAAAGGAAACCCAACCAAACAGTTGAGAAGACGGGATGCTGCGACAGCACAAGCGAGGCATCACACAGGTGACGATGGCACAAATCTGTCAGTAGGTCACGCATCTCAAGCGTGCTGTCACTTGGTTACACACGCCTCCTCCTCCTCCTCCGTCCCCCAGCACGCTCTAGAGCTCCGTGTCCCGTTATGGAGGCCAGACTGAAACAGACTTGAGACTTAATAGACTTAGTACCCATGGGCCAGATTCACGAAGCAGTTACGCAAGCACTTACGAACGTGTACCTCTTTCCTCAATCTTTGGCGGGTTTGTTTACATTTATTAAACAGTTTATATGTATGAAAACATCCCAATCAACTGTTGTTATTGTTATAAACAGCCTCCTGGTGCTTCGGAGCTCATTAACTGTCTAATAATTGTAAACAATGCCGCCAAAGATTAAAAAAAGCTGTACAGGTTCGTAACTGCTTCATGAATCTGGCCCCAGGTCACTGAACTGCCCACATTGGGGTACACTGAGGGGTCAGACTAAGAAGGTTAAGCTAACATTATCTCCTAGCCTCTTGACACGAATACTCCTATATACAGAGACCAGTGTGTTTAACGAGCAAATATTATATTATTGTTGGTGGAGAGAGAGTATGTCATGAGACAAACTCGGTGTTTAGGGGGGTGTACACACAGCAGTCACTATAACGGCTACCCTGGGTAAATACAATTCGCAGGGACTCGCTCCTGCTCCAACCACTTCATTACAATTTTACCATCAATGCAATATGCATCTCCGCAACTCTGTGTTTCCGCAACAGTTTAAAACATATTAAATGAACAAATCCACAAAGGCCGTGACGAGGGTTCGAACCTACGTCCGAGAGGATCCCAGACGCTACCTTAATCGACTGAGCTACGACATGGTAAAAGAATTGCAACCGGAAGTTACAACCGAAAGAACATCAACCGTGATCAAATCCACAAGGGCCGTGACGAGGATTCGAACCTGCGTCCGGGAGCATCGAAGTGACGAGGATTCGAGGTTCAAATCCTCGTCACGGCCCTTGTAGATTTGTTTATTTGATGCATCACGTTAGTGTGATTTGTGTGTGTTTTAAAACAATGATTTATATTGTATTTTCTTAAACAAAGATAAAAAAAATCATTATTCCACACGGAAACAAGAGTTTAGTTCAAGCGATATACTGTTCACAGCGCAGTAATAATTCTCGCTATGTTCCTGCCAAGTATTTTATAATCAGAGGCCAATAATTTTACATTTTATTCGAATCAGATTCAGTGATAAGTGAATCTTTACCAACAGCTTCACACAAATCCATATTCTCAGGAGGTTACACGATCACAATTTCCCCAGGAATTTTCATCCTCCGAAGCCTGTCAAGAATGTAGTGGAAAAAACTCTTGGGTTTTCTTCGAGGAAACTGGCGGTGAATGGTGTATAGCGATCCTGCACGCCTGTCTTCCTTCCCTTCCTGGACCCATCTTCGTCTAACCTTCCGGGTAATCGTCCTCAGGAATGATGTGATTTGAGTGGTAGGATGTTTCTTGACCAACCCTTAAGGTCATATAAAGATGTTTGGTCCACCAGTTACTCTGGGCACATTAAGATGTTGGGTCCACCTGTCGCCTTGTCATATCAAGATGTTGGGTCCACCTGTCGCCTTGTCATATCAAGATGTTGGGTCCACCTGTCGCCTTGTCATATCAAGATGTTGGGTCCACCTGTCGCCTTGTCATATCAAGATGTTGGGTCCACCTGTCGCCTCGTCACATTTTGATGTCCTAGTTTTGATTTTTTATTTATTTTTTGTTTGCTAAAATGGAATGCCAGCGGTGCATCATAACTCGATTAGTTGTTTTGTTCAACAGTTTATATATGCTACAGAACTATGTCACATACTTATACTATGGTAGCAATTGTAGTCAGAGCAACCAACCCGCAGGAGGACTCTTAGCTGCAAAGGATTGTACAGTAGACAAATCTTTTTTATATATCCGGGTTACGTAACGCTGAGATTTTATATCTGAGTTACGTATCGCTGATATTTTATATCAGGGGTAACCTATTTTCCGGGTTACGAAACGCTGAAAATTTTATATCCGGGTAATTTATATGTTATATCCGGGTTACGTAACGCTGAGATTGCTGGATCGTCGTTGCCGCATATTATGAGTGAAGATGTTGGAGTTTTCGAGGTCGTACATTGTTTAGTGAATAACGATGTAGCCCATGTAATCGAGATAAGGGGCATACTTATCCTAACTCGCATATTGTATGCAGCTCAATCGAGTGTGTATTGTCATGGATACACCACAATACACACAATTATTGAATTGTCGTGAAGCCTTTGACTCACTGAAACAAACTAATTTTACGATTGATCAAGATAAAATAAATATTTTCGTGAATAAAAGCTAAGAGCAAATAGCAAAATATAGAAATCCAAACAGCAAAAGTCTGTATAGCCAAATTATTATTAACAAAGTTGATATAGTGAACTCCAAGGCTCGAATCTATTTCCCCTTTGAAGTTTCCTTGGAGCTTGCACCATCGCCTTAATCCTGTGGCCCAAAGTGAGCTAATCTCCATGCCTCGAGAAGCCCTTGAAACCCCCATTTTGGTGAAAGCACTCTTCATAGGATCCTCACGGGGCTCTCCTGTGGCGAATTTCCACACCTTTGTTAATATTCCTCATTAAGTGACGAGGGATCGAGAGACGAGAGAGAGAGAGAGAGAGAGAGAGAGAGAGAGAGAGAGAGAGAGAGAGAGAGAGAGAGAGAGAGAGAGAGAGAGAGAGAGAGAGAGAGAGAGAGAGAGATAGATTACGTGTCCCACTTTCTTCAGAGATACTTACTCTTATTATATTTTGTTGCTGCAATGATTTTCAGTGAAAATCACTGCAGTCAAAATCAAGTGATTGCAGTGAAAATCCCTTTTGTCCAGTGATTTTCGTGGTGTCAAAGGCCCCCGTTTGCAGAAGATATCTTAATTGAAATTCTCGGTGACCTCCAATCAGCTATCACTCCACCTAGCCCGTTCTCACAATTTGAAGAGCGTCACATTTGAAGTGGTTGAGACTTCCAGAAGCGCTCGAATTAAAAAACAATCCAAACCGATTCTCATTAGTCCCTCAAACCTTCAATATTACAACATTTTCTCTACTAAAACATATTGGAATTTGGATTCTATGGTCGATATCGTTGCTCTAGCACACGAAGGAATGATTTGTTTTTGTAAACTAGGTATATACCCAGCTGGTCCAATCAACGTGCAGCAATCGCAGGTATTTGCCCAATAATCATTGTGATTCATTATAATCATTGGGTCTGAAGTCACAGCTGCAGATCGAGACAAAAAGATTGGAAACCTCATCAATGTAAACATTAACCACGTTCCTTTTTTATATTGCAGCGACTTAAGCTGTTTTTTCATCAATATAGGTGGAGTAAGCTGTGATTTTCATCAACATAGCTATATTATATATATATGGGGGGACCGTTGACATGCCGCCGGCTTTCTGTCCCAGTCGAAGCCTCTGCAGAGGTAGTGGCCTCAGGTAAATTCAGGTAAATAATTCAGGACTAAAGGGAAGGTAATTCAGTGAAAGCACATAGGGCGTGTGAACTTTTAGCACGTGGTAAGAATATTAGGTTAGGAGCTGGGATAGGAGAGAAAGGAGTGAGAAGGGACTGTGCCCAAACATGGTGGACACCCGGGTATCGAGCGCCGACCTGCAAGGACGGAGGCCGTCGCTCTACCAAGAGTTGGAGTACACCTCTCAGTGTGTATATCCCTCAATTCAGAATAGCTTTGCTGGTATCTGCTAGAGAATGCTGTTGCTGCTGGCGTCTTGTGTACAAGAATATCTGAATCGTGAAGAAGCTTAGTGCGAGCTGAATTAATCCTTAACAGCGTTGTAGGTAAGCCTTTGCTGACCATTATTGTTGCAGTTCATGTTTGTACAGTTGGGGAGCTTTTGTTGGTCCTTGTTTGTAGAGCTGGGGGGAGCTTTTGTTGGTCCTTGTTTGTAGAGCTGGGGGAGCTTTTGTTGGTCCATGTTTGTAGAGCTGGGGAGAGCTTTTGTTGGTCCTTGTTTGTAGAGCTGGGTGGAGCTTTTGTTGGTCCATGTTTGTAGAGCTGAGGGGAGCTTTTGTTGGTCCTTGTTTGTAGAGCTGGGGGGAGCTTTTGTTGGTCCTTGTTTGTAGAGCTGGGGGGAGCTTTTGTTGGTCCTTGTTTGTAGAGCTGGGGAGAGCTTTTGTTGGTCCATGTTTGTAGAGCTGGGGAGAGCTTTTGTTGGCCCATGTTTGTAGAGCTGGGGAGAGCTTTTGTTGGTCTATGTTTGTAGAGCTGGTAGGGAGCTTTTGTTGGTCCATATTCGTACAGTTTGGGAGCTTTTGCTGGTCCATGTTTATAGAGATGGAGACCTTTTGTTAGTCCATACTGGTGCATGTTTGCACTGCTGGGGAGGCTTTTGTTTATCCATATTGCAGTTTGTTTACACTGCAGAGGGCTTTTTGTTGACCATTGACGGTGCATTTTCGTACTACAAAGGTGCTATTTTTTTAACAAACTAGCGCATATTTGCCATGCAAAGGGTGGGAGATATTGCTAGTTGTTAATAGCGCATATTTGTGCAGTTGGAAGCATTTGTTTGTATATTAATGCATGACTTTATTTGAGAGCGGCCATGTAGCTTGCCTCACAGCATGGCAATATACATTTACAAAATCCATTGAGCTATTGTACTATCGTTTGTCATAAATTTTCGCTTATAAAATTTGATTTAATTCGAAAAAAACAGAAGCCCGTTCTTAGTTGGTGTTGGGCTTAAGGCCTATCAACCTCAAAAGGGTAATTAAGGCTACCACAAATACTTAAAAGACCAACAACAAGTATATTTTACCCATGAATTAAGTCCAAACCTCCATTATATATACATGGAGAAGCAAGGTAAACCCAAAATATTAAGTCCAATCCAGTTAAAAATCGTAATAAAATGCGGTGAATTAAGTGTGTGTAGACAAGTTTTAACTGGCCGAGCTTAGTGGTCTACGTGGCGAAAGTATTCTCAATAACCCACGATGACATTGACGCTACCATAAAAATGGAGGTTGCGTGCCTGAGCTACAACGACCATCTTCACTGGTAAACTTCTATCAATATTTTTCTTCCTCTGAAGATGATGTAGGAGGAGGTGGAAGAGGAGAAAAATGCAAGAGGAAAGGGGGGGAAAAGGCAAGAGGAAGTGGAGAAAGAGGTAGGAGAGGGACAGAAATAGGAAGGGTGGGAAAGAAGAGAGGATGAGAAAGATGCAGGGAGGGAGAGGAAAAGGTCGGTGGAAGAGGAATAAAAAAAGGCAGTGAAAAGTTACTGAAAAGAGGTGATATGAGGAGGCTTGATGGGGGTGAACGCAGAAAGACAAATGTTAGAGAAGAAACGGGAACAACAGGAACAGCCAACGGGAAGAACCAACAGAAACAGCCATCGAGAAGAACCAACAGGAACAGCCATCGAGAAGAACCAACAGGAACAGCCAACGGGAAGAACCAACAGAAACAGCCATCGAGAAGAACCAACAGGAACAGCCATCGAGAAGAACCAACAGGAACAGCCAACGAGAAGAACCAACAGGAACAGCCAACGGGAAGAACCAACAGGAACAGCCAACGGGAAGAACCAACAGGAACAGCCAACGGGAAGAAGCAAGTCAATAGAGTATACAAAGGCTCAGGCAACCAGGCGGATCGATCTTTACCCAAAAATGTATTCTTAATGAACAAATTGTATAAACTCCCTATTATATATATATATATATATATATATATATATATATATATATATATATATATATATATATATATATATAATGTCGTACCTAGTAGCCAGAACGCACTTCTCGGCCTACTATGCAAGGCCCGACTTGCCTAATAGGCCGAGTGATTTTCTTTATTTTCAACAAAAAAATTCCAATTGCTTATTTCTTAATTATCATTATATTACATTAAGAACATAAATTGTTGACTTAGTTATGTTTGTTTAGGTTAGGTTAAGATAGGCTAGGTTAAGATAGGTTAGGCTAGGTTAGGTTGGTTAGGTTTGGTCATATATCTATGTTAGTTTTAACTCAAATTAACAAAAAATTAACTCATACATAATGAAATGAATAGATTTATCATTTCATAATAAAAAATAATAAAAAATATATTAATTCATGAAAACTTGGCTTGTTAGGCAAACCGAGCCCTGCATAGTAGGCCAAATAGTGCATTCTGGCTACTAGGTACAGAATTGTACCTAGTACCTCGTGTTCTCAATTATCTAAAAAAAATAAAAATACTATTAGTCACCAATAGCCAACATAAAAACAAATGAAACCTAGTTAAGTTTTGATTCACATTTCCTTTAAATATAATATAAAAATAAAATCACAAAATAAAATAAAAATAAAAGAGAGAAAATAAAGAAAGCGGACCGTACTCCATGTCTCCAGGGGACCTTTTAAATTTTTGTTGTTTACGACTGAAAATTGAGGAACGTTCTGTTTTGATTTGCAATTTGTGATGAGGTTTGAAGATCACTGTCTCTTTGCTCCCTTCACACCCTCCCATCTCCACTAACTCGATCTCCCTCGTTGTACAGGGGGGGGGGGAAGGGGGGGAGGGAGGGAGTGAGGGAGGGGGGAGAGAGAGAGAGAGAGAGAGAGAGAGAGAGAGAGAGAGAGAGAGAGAGAGAGAGAGAGAGAGAGAGAGAGAGAGAGAGAGAGAGAGAGAGAGAGAGAGAGAGAGAGAAATTCACTTTTCTACTCACCTTTATAAAGTAGATTTACTTTTCTACTACTTTTACTATGGGTAGAATAAACAGTGACTGGCCAGGCGAGTATAAATGCTCATCTCTGGAGTGTGAATATGCTGTCTGATTCCACCTATCCCCGACTGAAACGCTGTCCCAATTTCCACGTTGGTGCAGAACCTTACCACTCTCCCACGGTACTTGGACCACTGTACAGGCATCGGTCGAGACTATAAGGCAGAGGAGAGATATGCCTGAGCCAAGTTTTAAACAAGAAACCTTACACTTCATTAAGCATGAAGGGAATATTGAACAAGATACAAAAAAGTGTTCCATTGTGGATGGGAATGGCCTTTCGAATTCAATCAGTGGTTAGAACCACAGGCTATCGTGCTGGTGGTGTGCGGTTCGGGGTTCCAATGGCCCGAGGGAACTATCAGGGGGGAGGGGGGGGGGAGTGCCAAGCCATTACGACTATATAGCACTGGGAAAGGGTCAGGATAAGGATTTGGGACGGGACGGGGGGAAAGGTACGGGGCCCAGCCATTTGGACGGTCGGGGATTGAACGCCGATCTGCATCGAGCAAGACCGTCACTCTATCGTCCAGCTCAAATGGATAAACACCCCTGGATAAAATATGTATTATCATTATATTCGTTTCAAATTATACTCGGGTTATATCCTGTCAATCCCTTATTTCCGCTTCACCGGATATTACTCTTTTAATTTTTAATATTCATCCTGATTAAAATAAAGTGACTTGTCTTATTATTTTCGCTAATGATTATTATTAAAGTTAAATTCTGTATAATATGGAAGTTTGCTTCTCAATTATAACGAGACCTCGTTAATTGCAAAAGACAAAAAACAAAGAAATATAAAAGAAAGTTTTTTTTTTATTTAACGAGGAGACTCATCAAGGGAATATTTTCGCCATCCAGAGACCCGAGTGTGATCCCCCCCTCGCCTGATGCGCCATCGTAAGTGTCTCTTTATGTTCCTTCCTCATCATGGTCTCTCAACGCATTACCCCTTGATACTATTCCTTTACCCAAACCTCACCCATTTCTATCGACCCCCAAACACCACCTACTCCGATCGACCCTCAAACCCCACCTACTCCGATCGGCCCCCAAACACCACCCACTCCATCGACCCTCAAACACCACCCACTCGATCGACCCCCCCCCAAACCCAGCCACTCCGATCGACCCCCAAACCCCACCCACTCCGATCGACCCCCAAACCCTACCCACTCCGATCGACCCCCAAACCCCACCCACTCCGATCGACCCCCAAACCCCACCCACTCCGATCGGCCCCCAAACCCCACCCACTCTGATGTTCTCTCCTGATTCCATGTTCTCTCCTGATTCCATATATGACTAACCATCCTGCGAGATGGCGATATTAGATGAACTTATAGCTAGGTTTTTATCTACACTGTGTAATCTTTCAAACAGAATAGGATAGCAGCACATTGCTGTGAATACCTAAGCTTGTTAATAATAATAAAATCACCTTCCCTAGCCTTCATTACTTTCCACATCCTTAACAACCTTCCATGCCCATCACCACCTTCCCTATCGACCCGGTGCCCATGACGACCCGGTGCCCGTGTCGACCTGGTGCCCGTGTCGACCAGGTGCCCCCTCCATCTAACCCAGTGATTAAGCGTGTTCTTAAATTTGAGTTAGTGCTCAAGTTTCTGTATAAATAGGGAAGCTGAATCTACCTGCACGCAGATCAAACCTTAAATGTTTTCTCGCCTTTTTTGAGATGTATATATAAACTTGATAGCCGTCGACGCGACCAGCAACGTTAAGGAAGTTGTCTTCGACGTCGATCCTGTAGATGCCAGGAAGGGCGTCTGCGTCCCTGACGACCTATCAGTCCTCTATGGTGCCTCCTTCAGACACGTGCTCAAAAGACATCCAAGGGCGTCCTATCACCTTTTCAAGGATTGAGTCGGGACGCGTTGCGAGTCGTTGAAATAATTCTCGCGTTGCTGGTGGGGAGGGTAGTGATGAGTGGCTGTGGTGGTGGTCGTATTAATAGTGGAGACGTACATGGTCGTGGTCGTATTAATAGTGGAGACTTACATGGTCATAGTGACCATGTACATTGGATTGCTTCTTAGATAAAAACAAATGAATTAAAGTATTTGGCGGTAATTTGAAGATGGATAATACTATCCTGCATATATACTACGTAACTCTCCCTATGCTCAACTTATTACAACTTGTAATAAAGTTGTTACATCTTGGTATAACGCTTTTGTGACTTATTAGAACGTTGTTGCAACTTACTATATTGGTTGTTACAACTTGTTAGGTGTTAAAACGTGTTCCAATGTTGTAGCAACGTCGTAGTTTGGTTGTGTGTCTGGCGAGTGAGGTGTAAATATATGTAAGCTCGTGTAGTGGAGTCATCATTCTGTTGGTGAGAGAACTTTTGATGACACAGCGGAAGAGTCATCACAATTGTGACGACGACTGAGATGCTGAACAATGTAATTTAAATAAAGATGCTTCGACTAACGAGGATATTTAGGGCAGGCTAAATAAATATCTGTTCGGAAGTCCTTTGTTCTGACGCTGCTTAGAAAGTTGTTGAAGGCTGCTTTCTTCAGTTGATATGAAGGGGAAATCATTTAACACATGAAGGTAGTGGCAAGAAGACAGGTATTAGAGTACCGAATGGTAACAGTATGTAGAGGTGGTATTAAAAGGTGGTAGTGGTTGTAATTGTGTGTTGCGGAGCTCTGTTATCATTCTATGCTGTCTTAGCATTACCGAAAGTCATACTGGTGTTCGACCTACCGTCGAGAACAGCTCGATTTCAGGCATATTATACAAGCGTTTTGATGTTTTAGAACAGTTATGAAATTAGTATTTTGTTAATATGTAAACAAAATGTAGACTCAAATAACCTTTTATTTATATAAGCTTAGCTAACATCCTCACGGGACTATGTAAATCAATGATATAGTAACATCATATAAATGGCAACGATATAATATAAAGGGATACTGAGCTAGTCAAAAGGAAAGGCATAAGAAGTTTGGCTCTGATAAAGATATTTACTTCAGCGTCATTTGTCAATACAGATGTGCGAATCGTCTCTTTAATAAGAACTCATTTGTCGGTGTTTGAAGGCAAAGAACAAATGGAACTGCTGTTGGAAGATTACAAATGCAACTGTGTCACACTTGAGAATTTACTCTTAATGAAAAGTGTGAGAGAACTCTTTAGAGCAACAAATGTATTTCAACACAGGCAGGCGATGAGTCACAATAACGTGGCCGAAGTAGAATCGACACAATCGATTTGAGAATGGTCCAGGACGGACCGAAACGTCGTCGTTCCTTCACCTTCTAGTGTGTAGAAATAGTTTGACCAGACCACACAACTAATAGTCTGTTTATGTTGCATATACAGGCATTTAAATTACGTCGAGCTGGAGAGCACATGTCATACCAAGGACCTGATCAAATTGTGTCCCTGTGTTAAGGAATAACAATAACACGTAAACACATTGCGTTTTGTGTTTGCAAATGTCTCGTGTTTACACGGAGACAATTTTATGGCTAGCCTGAGTGTAGAATGAGTGCTTTCTTGGTTTTATGCCTGTATCTTCCGAGGGTAAATTCATTTGCGAGTAATCCTTGTCTGCATTGACTTTTTTCGTGTATTAATCCTACAACCGTAGGAATATAAGAAAGTGTTCTGGCGGATGCTATGATGACTGCCCGCAGTAGATGACAGGATATCGGCTGGGAAGGGATTTTGTTGGCTGAGAGATCTATGGGCCTCCCTCTCTCTCTCTCTCTCCCTCCCTGAAATATGTTAAAGCGATATGCTACATGACGATAACAAGTCAAACTTACTCACGTAGGCATGCATGGTAGAGTTATATTCACTGAGTATACTCACCAAGTGACTTTTAGAACACTTAGTAAGGAGTGGGGCTTTCCCAACAGGAAGACACTTAGGAAACAGGAAGAAGAGTTTTTAAACAGTCTTCCTGTTTTTTTTTTAAGGAGGAAGACTTAACAAAACAGGAAGTGGTTGTAGGTGCAATAGTAGCAGTAGTTGTAGTAACTATGTTGTTTTATTGCTGGTTGTGGTAGTAGTTAATGATGGTCTGATGCCGGAAATGAATATATTAGTGGTAGTTAAAGTGTGTTGAGGTGATTTAATTGCTAATTCTACCGTTATTATGCACGACAGCAGCCAATGAGTGGAACAGCTGACGTTTAACTGCCGCTAGCTAATGAGAATAGTTACTGACGTCACACTGCTGCTAGCCAATGATAAGGGCTGCTGACGTCACACTGCTGCTAGCCAATGATAAGGGCTGCTGACGTCACAACGCTGCTAGCCAATGATAAGGGCTGCTGACGTCACACTGCTGCTAGCCAATGATAAGGGCTGCTGACGTCACACTGCTGCTAGCCAATGATAAGGGCTGCTGACGTCACAACGCTGCTAGCCAATGATAAGGGCTGCTGACGTCACACTGCTGCTAGCCAATTTGAAGAACAGCTGATGATCCAATGATGCTAGCCAATGGGAGACAACTAAGGTCTCGTTGTTCCTAGCCAATGAGAAGCCCAGTGGCCACATACACACACAGTTATTAGCCAATAAGGGCCTGTCACGTGACGTCACTCTGCTGCTAGCCAATGGCAAGTGCATTTGACGTGACAATGCTGCCGCTAACATGTCACGCACCTTGTAGGTAAGACCCTTCTCATTTTAACTTGGATATTTACGAAACGTGGAATGTCCCAACCACCAATTAAAATACACTGAGGATAAAATAGTGGAGACACTCATTCCCCTTTTCACACTGATCGTGACCTCATAAACACCACATTCCACCCTCTGATTACAGAGTCTGTGTCACGTTCCGCTTTTCAAACATTATTGTTTCGATTCGTTGCTGCGATTAGCACAGAAATGTATAGACAAATTTTGTCAGGCACACGGCCAGGAGGTCACACACGGACTGTGGGGTTCTCTAAGCGACGCCACGAACATTACCGTCTTCATAAACCTCTTGTCGTGCACGGAGGGAAGGGAAGGAACCTATCAAGATAAAGCGCCAAACCATTACGACTATACAGCACTGGACAGGGGTCAGGATAAGGGGTTGTGATGGAACGGGGGGGGGGGGGAAGGGGGGTGGAAGGAATGTTACCCAAACACTTGGACGGTCGGGGATTGAACGCCAACCTGCATGAAGCGAGACCGTTGCTCTACCGTCCAGCCCAAGTGTTGACGGAAGTGCTTCCGATCATAATCACTAACTTGGTGTTCTCGGAGCACCTACAGTCCGATGGAGTCCGCATAAACACACACACACACCCTATAGTCAATGACGATATTCAGCGGAATGTATGTTTAGGTCACGTGTCTGAGGAGGACATGCCAGTTGCAAAGACACACATAGTTCTTGATATTATTGCCGTATGAATGTTTTTTACTGATTTGTTGATAGCCTTAAGTACTTTCAACCTTAGTAGGCCCAAGACCACCCCAATGTCTTACAGACCAACCAGCGGTTATATTTTAACCTTAAACATAGCATAATACTAAAGTATATTCTCTTTGTGTATATACCTATGTGCTGAGTACACCTAACGCTGCATATATCCCTGGCTATTAATTACTGTTAATAACAGCATAACAAGAATGGTGAGTAGTTAGCAATAGTGTTGTTATATTAACTCGACGTCAGAGATAATAGTGACCTCGGTCGCTTTTAGGGGAAAATACTTCTATACGTCTCAGAGGGATTCACTCCCACTGTGACGGAAGTCAGGAATCCCTGTAACGCCAAGAGGGATTCATTCATGGGACCCTTGAGGAATTGACTGGTATGTCGTACGAAGGATTACTTCATACGTCGCATCAGGGATTACCTCATACGACGCCTGAGGTATTACCTAATACGATGCCTGGGGATTACCTAATACGATGCCTGAGGATTACCTCATACGTTGTGTGAGGGATTACCTTGGTTGCACAGGGATTACCTTGTCGCCTATGAGCTTCCTATCCCCGTCGAAACATTAAAGATGGTGGCTTTAAGGTAAATTCGGGTAAATATTTCGCCTTAGAAATTACCTCAAAAGGGGCAAGAAGGATTACCTCATCCAACGTATAAGCGATTACCTAAATCAGTTAATAATAATAATTAACATTACATTAGTGATCAATAATCATATTTTTTCTCTCTGATACTTTTATATCTTAAGATAAAAATTATCTTTGAATATTAAGATTTTATCTTAAATATTCAAAGATTTTTTTATCCTAAAATGTAAAGACTTTTTTTTTATCTTAATATACAAAGACTTTTTTTTTTTTTTTTTACTTTTTTACGAAATATTCATTTTAGAATATATATATTTTTTTAAACACACTCATCACTCATCCCTAAACATAAATTTCGTAGGGACATAATATGATGATTACAAGTTAACTGGGTTAAGTTGGCTAATGCAATATAATGTCTGTTGAATTACATACTGAAAAATTCGGTAATTAGCTCATTAATGCTGTAATTTGCTTCGCTAAATGAGTTTTGTAACTCGTGAATCATTAAGTTGTGAGTGGAACGGTTTCGCCAACGTTGACATGATAACTGTGTTTATAATAGAAAAAATAACAGTTAAACTATGGAGTTCGCTGGTGATTGAGAGTGTACTCACCTATTTGTGCTTGCGGGGGTTGAGCTTTGGCTCTTTGGTCCCGCCTCTCAACTGTCAATCAACTGGTGAGTGTGTGTGTGTGTGTGTGTGTGTGTGTGTGTGTGTGTGTGTGTGTGTGTGTGTGTGTGTGTGTGTGTGTGTGTGTGTGTGTATACATTATATATAATGATATATTTTATTATATTGTATTATAGCTTATAGAACACACACACACATACACACACACACACGTATATGGCAATCACCTTACAAAAGTCTCCTCCAGCTTTGCAGAAGTGGTGAGGGGTTGTCCAAGATGCAGCAGGTGTTTCCTCTCTAGATCGTGACACCGAGGCGCTGGAACAGGGAACTGGCTGCCCTTAGGTCTCTGGTTTGCCTAAAGTTTCTCTCACAACTCCTTTAGCAACTGCACATTTACCCCAGGCGCTCAGGGCGTCAGAACTTATTGTCACGAACCTGTAACAAGGTCCTAAGTCCCTATACTTTCTAGTTTATTAGGTCTCCCTAAGGAAGGTCTCCCAATATAGATGCATACGTGTAGTCCCACACAATCTATTTAACATCGTTCCATGGCTGCAGGGTGACTCCATCTAGGCGTTTTGTGACTCTCAGGTCTACACATTTGAGGCTCCCTTACTGCTGGACACCCAGCTGTAGCTAAACTTGCCTTGATGTCACTACACACAGAAATCACAATAACGTAATATATCCCTGCTATAGTGAGGGCAGTAGCATTCCAGGTTGCACTTGTTTTGACCATGTTGTGGTACAGTTGACTAAGGCGCGTCTGAGAATATCCCGTGCATAGGTTCGAATCTTCATCACGGCCATTGTGGATTTGTCTTGATGTCACTTAAATTTCCCCAGGTGTAGATCCACTGGCAGGGCTCCTGTGTATCTGTGCCAGAGTGCCATCATCCAAGACTCAGCCACTCGGTGAGAAGCGTGACGCCGCGGCCCTCGTCACCAACACAACATCCATCACTGTCCATTCCACCCTACACACACCTCCCCAATCGCTTACGTCCCTACCCTTTCTCCCCCATCCACCACCCCTCACTATATGGTAAAGTTGTCCCCTCCCCTCCATGGTAACCCTCTTCCCAACAACCTCCTCAATAACCATTTCGTACCCCATGGCAACAACTCCTCCCCATCCCCATGGAATCCCCCTCCATAGCCCCTTCTCACCCCATGGAATCCCCCTCCATAGCCCCTTCTCACCCCATGGCAATCCTCTCCCTACCGCATGGTAGCCCGCTCCCCATACTAACCCCATGGAAGCCCCCTTCATCCATAACCCATATCCACTCCCATGGCGACTTCAGATAACCCAACACATCATGGCAACCACCTCTATAACTACTCCCCCTTGCAATGGCAGCCCCTCCCCCATTCTATAACCCCATAGTTTTCCCCATGCTCCCTCCCCTTCGCATACTAAGAAGGTTAGGTGAGGTCGGTGTTTTCTATGACGCTTTTCAAGGCAAACTAAAATATTTACAATCAATTAGTATGTCACAAACATAACCTCAAAAGCTCATTTACATCAGTTACCGCCTCGAGGACAAGACACAAACACTGTTAAAAGCTCTGAAGTTCACCATCTCATCTGACCTAAATAATAGACTTGGTTGGTTACCTCAAGCGTCGTTCCAGAGCTCAGAGGACAGGCTGTCCACTGCGGCTTATTTATGGCGGTTTTGGTTGTCGTTGGAGGGGGTGTTATTGTGGTCAGCTCGCAGGTGTTGCAGCAGGTGTGTGAAGTGTTGAGGGGGGAGGGGAGGGTGGGTGTGTTGACTGGGGGGTTGGGAGGGAGGGGGTTGACTTATGGAAGGAGGTGAGGCAGCAATACATGACTTATGCAAATGGTGTCACTCATATCATGTCAACCTGGACAATAAAAAGAGGTTACTGGTTAATAAAACCAAATAGGCAGTAGAAGTCCTAAATGACTTTGTAAAGCAATGGAAAATTAATTTTCAAATAAAACAAAGTCTGGAGCTTACTTTCCTTGACGACCATCATGCGTTTTTATTTCATAAATAAAACTGAATTACAAATTACATTACACTTGCATGTCCAAAAACGATTACATGGAGGTCACCAGGTGAGCTTTAACTCTTGGGCTCTGACTCCCAGCTTCCGATCGCCTGTTGCTCCCGACCCCGCTTTGTATCTAAGCCACAAACGCTCGCTTGATCCTTGCCACCGCTTTGTATCTAAGCCACAAACGCTCGCTTGATCCTTGTCACCGCTTTGTATCTAAGCCACAAACGCTCGCTTGATCCTTGTCACCGCTTTGTATCTAAGCCACAAACGCTCGCTTGATCCTTGTCACCGCTTCGTATCTAAGCCACAAACGCTCGCTTGATCCTTGTCACCGCTTCGTATCTAAGCCACAAACGCTCGCTTGATCCTTGTCACCGCTTTGTATCTAAGCCACAAACGCTCGCTTGATCCTTGTCAGTGTGGACACTGCTCGACTACACCAGCCTCTGTTGTATATTTGGGTGTTGCCCTCCTTGTATCGGAATTTTTTACCATATGAACTGGTAATTGAATTGCAATCTCCCTCCCTTCCTCCTGCAGATAGTCAAGCAACTTCTCTCTCAACTAACGAGGTATGGAGTCAGTGACGTGACTGTGAGGCCTCTATTAGTGTTAGGTCAATTCACGATATGAGGTTTGATTCTAATTTAGCGTCCGGCATCTATGCTACTTTTTCCTTGAGTCCATCATTTGCCGTTACAAGGTCTGATACGTTCATCTTGTCGGGCAGTTTCCCACTCATAATATGGCTAACAGCTCTCATTTATATTCCCATACAGAATTGACGAGAAGTATCAGGAGCAGGCGATGAGTCCCAATAACGTGGCTGAAGTATGTTGACCAGACCACACACTAGAAATTGAAGGGACGACGACGTTTCGGTCCGTCCTGGACCATTCTCAAGACAATCGACTTGAGAATGGTCCAGGACGGACCGAAACGTCGTCGTCCCTTCAATTTCTAGTGTGTGGTCTGGTCAACAAGTATCAGGAGAAACTGCCAAACCATTGCCACTGTATAGCACAGCAGATCGGGATAATGATTTGGGATGGGACGCTGGAAAGGAATGGTGCCCAATCTCTTGGACGGTCGGGGGACTGAACGCCGACCTGCATGAAGCGAGACCATCGCTCTACCGTCCAACCCAAGGAGTTGGATATGCAGAAGGTAACACACTTACACACAATCCGGCAGAGGAAATAGCTAATTAGAAACGAAGATGGCTTTGGGAGGCAAGACAGAGATATACCCCCGCTCACCAGCGCTGGCCGTACATATAACTACTTGACTTTAACCCATAAAATAGCCGCGAATAGGTGAAAGATAAATTCTCAAGCACGGTACATGCCGAAAAGGGAAGACAACTCCATGTAATATAGAAAGAGAAAGATCTGAGATCTAATACAGAAAAACAAAGATCTTCTCAACATTCAACAATGATCACAAAAACACTGATCCAAGTATGCAGAATAACCACATGGGAAAAATAGGGAATGTTTAACGCGTTTTCGAAAGTAGAATGAAGCTCATTCTACTTTGCTCTGATGAAGGCGAATTAGCCGAAAACGCGTTAAGCATTCAGTTTTTCACATGTGGTTATTCTGCATTATATATATATATATTGGCTTGTATATATATGAGGAAAACCACGTGAAAAAGAGAATGCTAAACACGTTTTCGGTGATTTCGTGAGACGTGAGGTGATTTCACCAAATCACCTCACTTGGTGGGGCTATGTGAGCAAAGGTGATTAGATGAAATATCTATGCCCAAGTTGACCACCGAGTGCTGTCGAATCTTGGATAAATAGTCTCACGACTACCAAGATTTTTGTAGAGTCCTGTAGTTTAGTAGTTAAGGTACCAGGTACGCAAAGGTGCATAGTGCTCCTGGCTGTCTGGGTTCGAATCCTTCTGGGGTGTGGAGTTTTCAGCTGCATATTGGCTTGGGACCCATTCAAGCCCATCTGCAGACCACCACATAAACTGAAGACGCGGTGGCGGATACAAACTACTTCAGCGAGGAGGTATGTTTGGAGCTCACTAATGTTGGACTCGAAATCTGGGTTTCAAACCAGCGTGCAACAGGCTGAAGCTTAAGATAAGCTTGAAGATGTTGCACTTTATGCAACCCGTTCTCGTACTTGCTTACTGTCAATATTGGCTTATTTAATAAGTGCATATGTGACACACTAATTGATTGTAAATATTTTAGTTTACCTTGAAAAGCTTGATAGAAAACATCGACCTCACCTAACCTTCTTAGTAAGTTAAGATAAGCATCTTATTGCTTCTTAATTACAATTATTACTTAACCTATACCGTTGATAGGTTAGGTAATAATTGTAAATAAGAAGCAATAAGATGCTTATCTTAACATACTAAGAAGGTTAGGTGAGGTCGGTGTTTTCTATGAAGCTTTTCAAGGCAAACTAAAATATTTACAATCAATTAGTATGTCACATAAGCACTTATTAATTAAGCCAATATTGACAGAAAGCAAGTGGGAGAACGGGTTGCTTTATGACGGCGAGCAGTGACATTCCAAATCCGGTTCATGAAACCCTAAAGAGGTTTAAATGACGTCATTCAATGCTATGAATAGCGGCAAATACTTAGCTGTCAACTCACAAATCTTTGGTTCTGAGCATCAAGCTATCCTCTTCTGAACTAAAGTGTTCTTTGTAAAGTGTAAAGTGTACATGTCCTTTCCCCCCTCTGTCCCATCCCAAGACCTTACCCTGACCTCTTCCAAGTGTTCTATAGTCGTAATGGCTCGGTGCTTTCTCCTAATAATTGCCTTGCCTGTATCGTCAGTCGATAAACCGCCCTCTGAGCAGAGACGAAGTTTTTGGAAGTATAAGAAAAAAGATGATTCGTTTTGAAGGAACTATTGGTTGAAGCACTCCAGGCCAATTTAGATAATAGCTGAGACCTGAAAGCTGAACTCAAAGCTGCAAGATAAAGGGACAACTTTATGTTGCTTAGTTGACTCTGTGTAGGTTCAGTAATATTAGCAAAGTTAAAAACGGTTTGTTAAATTACAGAGAAAGAAAGAAAAATGTTTTTTGAACTCAAAGTACTGAAGAATTATTAGCTAGCAAAACTGATCGAAGACTTACCAATTAAATGAACAATGAATATACAAATGTGTCTGACAAAGTAAGTGCCGAGTACAAGAGTGCATTTTGACTTAGCTGACGGAATCAAGCCAGTGAAACATTAGGTCAATGGTGATACGAGTGAAATTGAGTCTAACATCAAGACGACCACGGAAGTGCTGGTACATGGACTATTACTCGGTAATAGATAAACGAACAAAAACGAATGCGTAAAACTAGCTCTTGACAACAGAATCAATATGATTGAAGCTAAGTCACTTAGCGACAAGATAGGCCCATTTTAAACCCCACAGGATAACATAGATAATGAAGAATTACAGTGCTGGCAGCTTAAAATCCACACACACACCTTCTCACGAGTACAAAACACGCCTGCTTAGACTCTGGAGCATAGGTTAACGATATTAGAGTTACCTGCTGTAGGTGTTGTAGAGCCAGAAAGTTGTTGTAGAAAGGAAAGACCAGAAAGAGGTGCTGTCACAGACTTGTGAGGAATATTGATGGAGGAACCTTCCACGTTCTGAGTGGAAGGGTGAGAGGGTATGCTGTTCCAAGTTTTGTGGAGTGGATAGATAAATATAAAGTGATACATTTATTATAGATGTAATAAAGCAGCAACAGAATTTGGGCTTTCATCCACCTCTTTTCGAGTTAGCTTGTAGTGAATTTGGTCTATTAGATTATTCTCTTGAACGCTGCTTATAACGGTATATCATATACTTCTGACAAATACGTCTATACTATAAGGAAGAATGTGTTTGTCTGTCCAAAGTTAGAGGCCAGACGCTTGGAGATAGTCTCACCCAAATTTGTAGGGGAAATGGTTTGAGGTATGGGACGGACATAGGCTGGTAAGGGTGCGCCTAAGTTAAATGCTTTAAGAAATATAGCCTGTACTTCCTACCTCCGGATGCGATTTTTTGACAGTTGAAGATGATATGTCTATTACCAACTCTCGAAATGGTCGGCTCGATGAGCAGAAGTAGGCAGAAAGTTGAAAATTTCCTACTGCGTCGTTGACCTTTTCGAGGTCAGCGACTGAACATTCCCAGGATGCAAACCACAATAGTCCTCTTGCTATCAGGTACCGTTTTGATTGCTATCTTATCGAACGCAGCATTGTGTGTTTGACAGTTGCTTCAGTCACCATTTGTCGCATGTTTGTTATCACTTAGTCGCAGAGTTTACTTAATATATCGCATAACTATATTTGTATGATGCAGGCATTTAATATTAGTATACAGTTCTATATTATCTCTTCAATTTGATTGATAACCTCGTAAAAATACGGCTATATATTTTATTGCGCAATTTTCCTTTAAAGTCTAATGCAAACATGATTCCAGCTTAGAAAAATAAGAGTCGGGTCCATGAGTTCTCCGAGTCAGCTATAGTGTGCTGGCCCTGAGAGAGCTACAATCCTCTGCTTCAATATTGGCCGAGACAACAAAGAGACTGTCAAACCGTCTTCGACTGTTTGACATTATTGTAATGTTTGTGCAGGACATTTTGCATTAAGCTTAGGATTATATTGTTTGGAAGATCTGGAGATCTGGAACCGGTATGGGATTGGATTCGGTCTCCCATTTTTGGTGGGACGTGTTCTAGATTGGGATCAGCGCTATGTCTGTATTTCAATTGGGATTTGAAGGCTTTAGAAATTGGATGTGGAGGCTTAGGGCGAGAGGTGTAGTCGATCCTGCTCGACGTCTTTTTCCTTGTTCAAAATTCCCATCAAGGGAATGATGGGAATGATAAATCGAAGAACTATCCTCGATAGTTCCAGTAATTGTCAGATTGATATTGTGGCTCATTCTGGCACCTGTTGTAGCACTTCTATTGGGCCTGACGCACTTACCATCCTCAGAGGCTGAAAAGCGAATACCAATGAACAAAACCAGCTTCACATATACCATTCCTGGTATAGTGTGAAATGAGGTGGTTGCCCCTGTCGAAGAGACCAGGTAATTTTCAGTTAATGTTTATTCAAAAGAATGTGTGTACAAAGAATATAAGAGTAAATGAACAATTATAAAGGACAGTAGTTTCACATACTAATGAATCTTGTTCTGTAAGACACTATCAGCAACAACCAATGAGATTGTAGGGCAAGATTACTTGCTCCTCTCTTCAAGGTAACACTTCACTTCTTATTGAACCCGCATTGAATATACATAATGCTGACCAGACCACACACTAGAAATTGAAGGGACGACGACGTTTCGGTCCGTCCTGGACCATTCTCAAGTCGACTGAGAATGGTCCAGGACGGACCGAAACGTCGTCGTCCCTTCAATTTCTAGTGTGTGGTCTGGTCAACATACTTCAGCCACGTTATTGTGACTCATCGCCTGTACATAATGCTGTTTTCCTTATTTCCCTTTTGTCTCTGAGGCGTCCATCCTTTTGCAAGGCCGGCGATCGATCCTTAGGGATTCAAGTGGTTGGGGCATCCATTATCATATCCCTTCCAAGTGATGTATAGAAATATTGGTTTAGGAGTTATCCATAAAAAATTTATTTCATCTAAGTATGGCAGATGGTACGACAGGTACGACATATATATATATATATATATATATATATATATATATATATATATATATATATATATATATATATATATATATATATATATATATACATATATATATATATATATATATATATATATATATATATATTAGTGTGTGTGTGTGTGTGTGTGTGTGTGTGTGTGTGTGTGTGTGTGTGTGTGTGTGTGTGTGTGTGTGTGTGTGTGTGTGTGTGTGTGCGCGCGCGCACGTGAGTGAGACGGGGGGGAGGGGAGGGGGAGGGTTGAGTGCAGGCGACCGTCGAGGCCAGCAAACTTACCCAAGGCTCCGGGCCACGACATACAACCCGGAGCCAGATCCATTTGCCTCTTATTGCAACATTTACGTTCCTGACGGAGGCGTCAGGAGGACACGGAGGCGTCAGGAGGACACGGAGGCGTCAGGAGGACACGGAAACAACACAGGACTCCCGAGCATTTATTTTCACAGTTGAAAATGAGCATTTAGGAAGTATTTAGGCAGCATTTAAGAAGTACATATTTTGTACTAATGAAAATTAGTACACAATTATCATATTAATATTATTATGTTGTGCGATTATCACATTACACAGGAATATATGTGATTTAGAACGCCGAGTATTTATTGCTATACGATAAGCAATTTCATTTATTAGTGAATCGATATCAGATTATGTTAAGACGACGCATTACTCAAAATCATTTGAAAACAACGATTATCGATATTATTATGTCAGACTGCAGCACGTAGGCTAAATAGCTAACCAAATTACCATAAGCTGCGCCAACGGGGACATCGTGCCACATAGCATTCAGAAAAAAAAGTAAAATCAACGAATCTAATAGTAAAATCAAATATTTCAAGATGGTATTAGCTTCACTCTGGGGAGAAAAACATTTACCTGGTTGCTGGGTAAAAGTTCTCGTAGAAATCGGTTCAAACTTTGCCGGATGAGGGGAAAAAAATTCTTTGAACTTTTCTTCTCATTTTGTGGGTCCAAATCTGGTCTGAGATTATAACTTGGGTAAAACTTTGGAATTTCTTTGGATGATTATATAACGGTGTGTGGGTGTGTGTGTGTGGGGGGGGGGGTGTACTCACCTCGTTGTGCTTGCGGGGGTTGAGCTTTGTTTCATTGGTCCCAGCTCTCAACGTGTGTGTGTGTGTGTGTGTGTGTGTGTGTGTGTTTACTTACCTGTCAGTTTTTACAAATGAGTTCTTGCCAATTAGTGACTACATAGAGGTGAGATTTAGCTCTATATGCCTCAGCTACTGGTCTTGTTGTACATGTTTTGTTATTATTTAACTAATCAGGGGTTCAAACTTTGTGTCGAATCTGGCACACCTGAGTACAATTATGTGATTACAGTTAGATGAGTAACATTACGGTGGTGTCAAACTTGAGCTCATCATGTGTCAAGTGCTGTGGAAGTGCTACGTGAGTGTGTGACGGTGTTTGCTGGGAGGTGCTGGATCTGAGAGCGATGGGACCTCAGCCTATCCTCCTAAGGTTCCCCAATGTCAAGAAAAAGGTCAGTTTAAAGTGGTCTCTCCTAACCTAACAGAGGACTCAAAATAGAAAACGGGACAGTACGTCACTTTCGCCAGCCGCTTCCATTTTCTAGTACGACAATTTTTTTGCCTTATGTAACGCATACGATCGAAATACGACGTTCTTTTTAAGAGAACAGGTGGTACCTTCTGTGGCTTTGCTCTCTTCTCTAACATGTCAGGGGTCTGTGAAGCTCTCAGACAATAACAGCTCTCATTCTTGTTTGACTTAGGTAGTGAAGGGTTAGGGGAAAGTGGACTGTATTCAGTCCCTTATGATCTAGCTTGACTACCACTGAGAATTTTTTTTTGTTAGAGCACTGTTGCTCACAAATAATCTACACTATGCATATTATATATATGCATAGTGTAGAATACTATTGTGACTCCTCGCCTAGTGCAGGTGAGGAGTCACAATAACGTGGCTGAAATATGTTGACCAAATAACACACTAGATTAAGTGCTAGATTAACTAGATTTACACTAGATTAACACATCTCTAACCCTGTCCATGGATGACAGAAGAAAATATATATATGCTGGTTAGCATTGTAAATGTGTGGCCACGTTTGTGGTAGAAAATAATAATAATAAAAAAAAAACACTAGAAAGTGAAGGGACGACGACGTTTCGGTCCGTCCTGGACCATTCTCAAGTCAATATATCCCAGTGCCTTTGTCCCCTGAGAAGAGTTCATCGGGAGGTGTGCAATCATCCAGCGAGTCTTGAAGTCGTAGATTCTGTGAGGAGTCTCATTCATTAACGCAGTTGTTTCACACAGTGGTGATGGCCCGCCCAAGTGCACAGCGAAGTCTGTCTGCCAAAGTTGTGACATTTATTTCTCTTGCAAATACACAAGCACTTGTGTTAGAACAAGTAAATTAACTAACTGTATTTGTGTTTCATTCACTCCCAACCTAAATTACCATTTGACTTACAGAGACTTATTTAAATATCCGAAATAGCACGATAGGCTAAACATTTTTGCTTTTTCAATGAAAATTTGGCTTTTGTGGCTTCGATTATGAGTAGATGAAGTTAAATTTAATGTCAGAAAAGAAGAGATAGTTGAATGAAGATATTGTATTGTATGAGATTGTACTACGTGAGATTGTACTGCGTGGGATTGTACTGCGTGGGATTGCACTATATAGGATTCTACTGTACCGTACTAAGTCTACGACTATTTTTCCACTTGATGTGGTTTCTCATCTTAAGTACTTCAAGTTCTTGCGTCTCTTGAAGATAAACCTCACTAGTGTTCACTTTCTCAGAGTATTTCCTCTAATTCTATTCACTTTCTTTTCTTCCTCCTAATAAAAATCTCATTAAAAATTATCATATTTTTGTTTGTTCTTTAACGTCTCGCTCTCCCTCAACATCCTTTTTCCTTCTAACGTTCCCTTCATTTATCTTATCTTTGTTTTATATTAACATGTCATTCTTCCATCTCTACGTAAAGGAAACACTTTCCCCCAACCTATTACTTCCCACAGCTGGCGGAGTGGATGATCGTTCGATCTGGCCTAGCAATCTAGTGGTTCCGGGTTCGATACCTGATTAGAAAACCCTGCTTCCTCATTAAGTTGAAGTGTATTGAGAAAATAACTTACGTCACAAGAGAACAGAGGAATAGTTTAGGTTATTTCTATCCTCCTCTATGCTATGTTTTCTAGTTATTGGAACTAGCAAGTTTTTCTGGGTCGTAAATATGGCCCAACCGGTTGATGGTAACCCCCAAAAAACCGGTTCGCAGATATCCAGTCAAATGATGGTTGAATTCTCAAATATCTTTCATGGTGTAGGGAGTGAGTCCAGGCCTGTGGGATGGATGCTCTCCCATTTTCCATCTCCCTCCCTATATTTACTGGCATCTACATTCTACAGTCTTCCTGTCTCTGCTTTTTCTCTCCTGCTGCTGACACATCTCTGTTTCGCCTCTCTCTCTCTCTCTTTCCTGCCTCCTCTCTCTCCTTCCTCTCCTCTTATGACCTGTCGCTGGTCTCATTAAGAACACATTATTGGTACCATGTATCACCAGGGGCCACAGAGCAAGGCAGAGTATATCTTTCTCAACTCCTAGCAGAGGAAAGGCACACGAATGAAAGAGCACAGGAAACAGAGACAGAGAGAGACAGAGAGAGAGAGAGAGAGAGAGAGAGAGAGAGAGAGAGAGAGAGAGAGAGAGAGAGAGAGAGAGAGAGAGAGAGAGAGAGAGAGAGAGAGAGAAAGGAGAGAGAGAAAATAAAATAAAATTGTGAATTCAAAGAACAGGACAGAAAAGATAAAGGAAAACGAATATTAGCCATGATCTAAGATTTATCTTCACCGACACCTCTTGAAGGAATGGGAGCTCGAAGGTGTTCGGTAAGCCACAGGGCGGTAGTTTGATCCACGTAATGGGCGTGGAATGGCATTTGGGAAAAACCGGCACTCCATTGTGTGTGTGTAAGAAGATCCTGTTCTACATTACCTGCCCCTGCATGGAAAAGAAGCTACATAGTTCGCGAAATATCTTTCTGCCAGCACTGGATAGTTAAGACATTCAACAAGCAGCATTCTTTACATTCTCTCTATCCTTGTCTCTCAGCTTGGGTTTGGGATCCCCAGAGGCTAAGAGGCTTCCCACGCAACACGTGAGTCCACTGCCAACTTCTCAGACCAAAAGTCTCCGACTGAACTTTATTTAAAAAAATGCTTGCAACCTGTTCAAAATCGATGCACTGCTTTGTGTTGTTCATTACCCTAACATGTATTTATTAGTTTCTTAAAGTGACGATTGAAATGTACCTTTCGACGAACACGAATTAAATTCGTGTAACAGTGTCCAGGTCTGTTATCCTCTTGCCTTTTCTGCTCGGTCATTGAACAAAAGTCACATAAAAGCTTGTCCGTCGAGTTCAGTATTTGGTTCTGTGTCGATGAGACTATAGAATCCTTCCTGGAGAGCATCACGAACATTTAGCTCAAAGAGATAATCCAAGCCTCATCCTGTCTCTCCAAAATGTGAGTTAGTTTTCTCCACCGTCGAAAATAGCACAATAGCTGCACAATAGCTAAAAGCTGGTTAAATCTTCAATAACTTCGAGGTAGAATAGTTTTAAATTTCAGAGAGACGTAATTTATCTTTCCAATCCAGCCCCCTGATCTAAAAAAAAAAAAGTAAAACCAATCCAATTTTTTATGCTAAAAAAGATAACAAATTAAATCAAACAATGTAGTAGATAAACACGCCAACATAAAATACAGATGAACAGGTAATGGGATAATCGTCCCTCAAATGAACACCAAAAAACTAAAGCTAAAAACTTAATACACCCTCCAAAAAAAACATTAAGAAAAAACTTTTTTGTGAAACTTCTGAAAGAACTGTGAGTTCGTGCCTTATCAGAGCGAGGCCATGCAACGGGGGGCCGGCTCTGATGTCCGCCTGGCCGGCTCCCTGATGACACACTGCTGGCCAAGTTAAATTGGTTGGTAGGCAAGTCCCCCAGCGGTCATTGTGGGAGCGGTTACTGTGGACGTGGACGGGGGACATGGTGGGCAGGGGACACCTGTGAACGGGGGAAACACGATGAACAAAGGACCCTGTGGACGGGGATACGATGAACAGGGGACCCTGTAGACGGGGGACACGATGAACAAGGGACCCTGTGGACGGGGGGGGACACGATGAACAGGGGACCCTGTAGACGGGGGATACGATGAACAGAGGACCCTGTGGACGGGAAACACAATGAACAGGGGACCCTGTGGACGGGGGAACACGATGAACAGAGGACCCTGTGAACGGATGGAACACTGTGGTTCACGGCTCCTTCTAGCATGGTATTAGTAGCCAGCTCTTGAGAGTTTTAACATTCAAGAAACGTTATCGATTAGGCGAGGCTTCTTACCCTTTCCTCCCTCTCATTTTTGCTGAAACTGTTCCAGTGTGACGGTGACTGATTAAAAGCGGTTGAAATTGATCATAAGGGGGTAAGATTGATCGCTCTGGTGTCTAATCACTCGAGGGAAGATCTCTTGGGCTTTAATGACGACAAAGTGCAAGTTAAATGGAGCGAGAATGGTGAGTTTGATGAAAAAGGAGGAAATGGGGCAAGAGTGTGTGGTGAGGAGTGTGTGGTTAGGAGCATGTGTGGTGAGGAGTGTGTGTGGTGAAAGGAGCGTACAGGGTGAGGAAAGGGATTTGGGATTAATATTTCTTATGTCTTAAACATATCTCCATAGATTTTTTGTTGCAAGAGGGTCAGTAGACGAGCATTAACCGCAGTGATACAGATAAAAGCTCATGGTATATCTTGAGGTTATCTTGAGATGATTTCGGGGCATTTTAGTGTCCCCGCGGCCCGGTCCTCGACCAGGCCTCCACACCCCCAGGAAGCAGCCCGTGACAGCTGACTAACACCCAGGTACCTATTTTAGTGCTAGGTAACAGGGGCATAGGGTGAAAGAAACTCTGCCCATTGTTTCTCGCCGGCGCCTGGGATCGAACCCAGGACCACAGGATCACAAGCCCCGCGTGCTGTCCGCTCGGCCGACCGGCTCCCTTATTACACTTGATATTACACTTGAGGGAAGGTATTACACTTGATCCATACTTCCACACAGTAGCCCAGAAAATCTGCACCGTGGTCACCAGAGGGGAGGAGCCGAACAGATTACACTGTGGCAGGTAATCAGGAAGAACTTGCCCCTGGCACGGAAAAACTGCAGTAATTCACAGGAATTAGTGTCATCAGCACAAGGGGAGATTTGATCCTTTCCCAGGCTCGATGATTTGAAAATACTAATATAATCGGAAGATCGGAAATTTTGGAAAAAGTGAGAGAGAGAGAGAGAGAGAGAGAGAGACGATTACCTTTCCTCCACAAAGTTTGTGGAAGAAAGGTGAGTTTTCTTAAATTTCTGTCTAAATATTTAGAAATTCCTGTTATTATACAAATTTCAAAGATTCTGATCAGTGCTACCTGGAAGACTACCACATCACCTGCCATTCATCCTACTAGGTATGGAGAAATTTTTTTCCACAATAGTATCAGATTTTCGGATTCAAGGAAGGAGTATTAATTCTGCGGGTTACATACAGAAATCACAATAGCGTGATATATCAAATGAACAAATCCACAAGGGCCGAGATGACCATGTTGTGGCGCAGTCGACTAAAGCAGCGTCTGGAATCATCCCGGGTGTAAGTTCGAGCCCTCAACACGGCCCTTGTGGATTTATTATGTGGGTTAAATATCTGCTACCGAATTAGCAACACAGCAGGACATTAACTAAGTTAGCCAAGTGATCGACTTCCCAGAGCATCGGATCACTCTTAATCAGCGCTTTAAACTTGCCCAGAAGATTATCCAACACAGAGAATCACTGATCGACGTCAGGAAGAGCATTGCCTCTTTCAAGTCATTCAGAACCTACCTTTAACCATAGACTCTGGCTACTGGCAGGAATTTCACCTCTCACACTGCATTCCCCCCAGCACCAAAATATTGGTGGAAACCTGGCTTTCATATATCTCTACAGGGAATTATGACTCAAAACACCAGCCCCCGAAATCCCTCTTGACCTCCGGTTAACTCACTCTCGCTCTCTCTCTCTCTCTCTCTCTCTCTCTCTCTCTCTCTCTCTCTCTCTCTCTCTCTCTCTCTCTCTCTCTAAGTAGAGAGATCAAAGTGTGTCCTAATTTGCATCAAATCTTGTAGTGCATTGTTATGGCCAAGCCTCGTCTTCCTGGCTGCCCCAGCATGGCACTGTATACGGTGTTGGGAGTAACAATATTTGTCTGCTCAGGGTACACACGCCCCATGTTATATTTAATTCGGGTGCTGAATCGAGTCAATACGGCTGTTTGCTCTCTGTTGTGAGTATATAGAGTCGAATATTGTATGTGGGGAAGAGGGAAGAGGGGGAGAGAGAAGAGGGGGAGAGGGGAGAGAGAAGAGGGGGAGAGGGGAGAGAGAAGAGGGGGAGAGGGGAGAGAGAAGAGGGGGAGAGGGAAGGGAGTGTGTGCTGATGCGTTTTGGTGTATATGTGTAGTGTGTGTGTGTGTGTGTGTGTGTGTGTGTGTGTGTGTGTGTGTGTGTGTGTGTGTGTGTGTGTGTGTGTATACGTGTCTGTGTAGTGTAGTTTGTGTGTGTGTGTGTGTGTAGTGTGTATTCACCTAGTTGTGCTTGCGGGGGTTGCTCAATCACCGTCAATATACTCATGTTCGTCTGCATAGCATATGCTGCTGATGTTATTCTGTTGGTGTTGGCTTTCTGAAACGGGTTCAAAGTTATGACAACTCCTAAAAAAAAAAGCTGTCTTTCACTGACCGTCGTATAATTTTCTCTCTTTCATCTCGTATGGCTCCTCCGTCTACCTCATTTCTGTCCATGACACTACACTTATCGGGACTGAAGTCCAGTAGCCATTTGTCTGAGCATATCTGCCTCTTATTCAAGTCCTTCTGGAGCCTTTTTACAGTGATCAATTGTCTTGCTTTTCCTCATTAGCTTTAGCCCTGTGTGTGTGTGTGTGTGTGTGTGTGTGTGTGTGTGTGTGTGTGTGTGTGTGTGTGTGTGTGTGTGTGTGGGTGTGTGTGTGTGTATGTGTGTGTGTGTGTGTGTGTGTGTGTGTGTGTGTGTGTGTGTGTGTGTGTGTACTCACATATACATTATTACCTAGATGTGCCTACAGGATCGAACTTATATACAATATATGCGCGCGTGTGTGAGAACGCATCTTTGCACTAATATGCACATGCATAAGAATGATTGCATTTGTATGTGTTCCAAAGTATTTTCTTTTGACAAACAGTTGAAGAATCGTCTGCTTGCATAACCCAGCTGTAGACAAAAGACTTGAAGTGGCTGATGGAGTGAGAGAGGGGGTGGGGAGGATTGCTGGGGAGGTGCTTAGGAAAGCAAAGGGGTCTGAGGGGGGGGAAAGGAACCCCCATGAAGGGGGGGGCAAAGGGGGTAGGGGGGGTAAAGGGGGGTACACACACCCGACGGTAAGAAGAGAAAGGCGCTTGAGAGTTATGAACACATTGATTCTCTAGGGAAATTATACAAGCGGTAAGTGTATGCATGTTTATACGAGTACATACAGGCAGGCACTTAAGGTATTGTTTAAGGGAGCAAGAGTGGAAGAGAATGACTCGCTTGGGGTTATATTACTGGGATGAGAGAGAGAGAGAGAGAGAGAGAGAGAGAGAGAGAGAGAGAGAGAGAGAGAGAGAGAGAGAGAGAGAGAGAGAGAGAGAGAGAGAGAGAGAGAGAAAGAGAGAGAGAGAGAGAGAGAGAGAGAGAGAGAGAGAGAGAGAGAGAGAGAGAGAGAGAGAGAGAGAGGGGAGAGACAGAAGTGGAGAAGAAAGTGTGTGTAGGCGAGAGAGAGACGGAGAGAGAGAGGGGAGAGACAGATGTGGAGAAGAAAGTGTGTGTAGGCGAGAGAAAGAGAGTGGGGAGAGACAGATGTGGAGAAGAAAGTGTGTGTAGGTGAGAGAGAGAGAGAGGGGAGTGACAGATGTGGAGAAGAAAGTGTGTGTAGGCGAGAGAGAGAGAGAGGGGGTTGGGGGGGATGAGAAAGAGAGAAATAAAGACACAGAAGGAGACACACAAAGAGACTAACTACTCCTTGATCATCCCATCTACATTATTATTCCCACCAACATACATCTCTTCACCCTTCTCTTGCCACTATCACAAAACACTTTTGCGACTGACATAGTGATTCTGAAAGCGTTTAAAACTCCCTCATTTAAAGATTTAAAACCAGGTATACAAAACTGAAAGTCTACACCCCAATCATCGTAAAAAAAAACATGTTGGCATCACCCAGTCCACAAACTAATCATACCAAACACTAATACTGAGCTGGCTCTTAAACTGAGTGTTTTTTTTTTACACATAAACGTAATTTAGAAACTGAAAACCACTTCACACAAACTACACACACTGACAGGTCTCTCAATTCAGCTACTGAGAGGGCAGTAGCTGAAACAAGGTGAAACAATTGAGAGACATGGTCGATAGATTGGCCATTCACCAATCCGACATTGAGAATCGATAATTGACCATTCCCCTTACAAGCTAAACTGCTGACTATATTTTTGTACTAGTCAAAAGAACTAAAATATTGTTCTGGATATTGAAAATATTGAAGATATTGCTATAGAATGCTTAAAGTATTTCCCTGTCGAGTCATTTTTAGTTTGGGATCACGATAAAATGAGTCCTGAGAGTTAAAAGTATTCAAAGATCATCTGGCAAGACTGAACGTTAGGCAGTATTCTGTGTCTTGATGGTACGTGAAGGGTTTATCCTGCCGATGACTGCACGAGGCTGTATTCTGCACTATATCTTTCACATATTTTTATCAAGTTTTCCATAACCTGTTTGATCGGTGCGAGTAGAACTAGACCATCAACATACTAGAAAACATTGGCCTTGGTACTGTCTCTATTGGCTGTCGGTCTTAACACTGTCTCTTTCAACAATGAATCAAGACAGCAAACAATATAGGGCTTGTTTCACCCCATTTTTACGGATAAATCATCAGAGAGAATTGGCTGGTACTCCATTCAACAGCCAATTTGCATACGTGATAAAAATATATAAATATCTTACGATGATTTAGCTATAAAATATTTTCTCCCATAAATTTCCCCATCCTTCCATCCTCCCATTCTCTCCTGTCCTCTTCCCTTCCATCCCTCACCATCCTTCCATCTCACTAACCATAATCAACTTCACCATCTTAATCATCATCTTTGTCTCCTCTTTCTCATTTCATCTCCCATTCCACGCCTTCTTTTAAGATTTCCTCTCCCCCATGAGTTTCCCCATTTCCCTTCCTCTTCTCATCATCCTCATACCATTCGTCTCATCACCTTCCCGCCTTCACTCATCACCTTCCCACTCCTCATTTTCTCCCTCATCTCTCCCTCACGTCCCGACTGTCACCTCAATGTATCGCTGTAATCAGCCTCTCTTGATATACTCAAACTTGAGATTGCAAATATTTGAATTGCGCCTGGGAGGCGAGCTCACAAGAGGATGAGGCGAGCTCACAAGAGGATGAGACGAGCTCACAAGTGGATGAGATGAGCTCACAAGAGGATGAGACGAGCTCACAAGAGGATGAGACGAGCTCACAAGAGGATGAGACGAGCTCACAAGAGGATGAGATGAGCTCACAAGAGGATGAGACGAGCTCACAAGAGGATGAGACGAGCTCACAAGACGGTCAGTCGAGCTCACAACATTATTCGTTTTCTAATTCGTTATGCAGGGGACAGGCAGCCTGTAAATTTATTTTACTAGCTAATATCGAAGATCTTCCCTAAGGTCGAACTTCTGACCTCTTCCAACGATACAAACCCCACAACAGCTGCCTAACTCCCGGGTATCTATTTTTTGCAAGATGAACAGAGGCATTAGATGAAAGGAAACAAGCCCAACCGTTTCTACCCAATTAATTTCTTGTAGTATTGTATAACCAAGTCATTAATTCTTGCTCTTATTCATAGGGAGTTCTTCAGGAATCTGCTAGGTTTATATATTCCTAAAATTTAAGTTACGAATATATTATGCTTTGTTGCTATGTTGGCTTTGTTGCTATGCTGTCTTTGTTGATATGCTAGCTTTGTTGATATGCTAGCTTTGTTGTTATACTCTGTTGCTATGTTTTTTTATATTATATTATATGTCCACCTGAGTCTCGTGTTACGAGTGATTACTTAGGGCTGCTAACCATATATTTCGTTCACCCGAATGTAATTTATTTCGTTACGACATCTGTCAGTTTATTAAACCACTAACCTAAAAGCGTGTTGTTATTTCTCTGAATATTAATTTTCTTGATTCCTCATTTCCAGAACTTCAGGTGAAGATCTTCTCTGTGAAGTGAATCGTCTCTCCTGGTAATTCTTCCTCCACAGCTGCTGGCTAATGCCTGCCGATTTCTACAAAAGACTTTCTTAGCGAGATTTGTCTTAGTGTTACAGCCCACGATTCAAGAATTTTAAATTCAGCTCATTGGCACTCTCGTCTCAGTCATGATCTCTCGCCACCGTCGTCTCTGTGTCCTTCCTAATTTGCCTAATTTATTCCCTGCAATTTTCTCTCTATTTGCATCCACTTATCTTTAACTTCAAGTTTTATTCTTTGTTTAATCTGTCTTAATTTTCTCAGTCTAATTTTTTTTCTAGCTTGGATTTGGGGACCAGTAGCGCAGTGGTAGCGTAGTCGGTTCACACCTGAATGGTCCCGGGTTAGAGTCAAGGGCAGGGTGAAACAGGATCATGGGTTAGATTCTCAGGTAGGATATGACGTCAGAGTTACTCTTCCCTACACCTGGTGCACTTAGGAGTAAATAGGCGACTGTTTTGAGTTGATACTTGGAAAATGTCAGGCGTTAGGCTACAGGCCCTCTGAGATGTTATATTATATATATATGCGAACAAGCCTTAATGGTCCCCAGAACTATATGCAACTGAAAACTCACCCCAGAAGTGACTCGAACCCATACTGCCAAGAGCAACGCAACTGGTATGTACAGGATGCCTTAATCCGCTTGACCCTCACTATATATATATATATATATATATATATATATATATATATATATATATATATATATATATATATATATATATATATAACTGAAAACTCACACCCCAGAAGTGACTCGAACCCATACTCCCAGGAGCAACGCAACTGGTATGTACAAGACGCCTTAATCCACTTGACCATCACGACCGGACAAAATGAGGTGATAGCCGAGGCTATTTGAACTTGATTTGAATCAAGTGGATTAAGGCGTCTTGTACATACCAGTTGCGTTGCTCCTGGGAGTATGGGTTCGAGTCACTTCTGGGGTGTGAGTTTTCAGTTGCATATTGTCCTGGGGACCATTCAGGCTTGTTCGCATTTGTGTTCCTCACGTGTGCCCCAAAGAATGAGGTGATTTGGTAAAATGCTATGCCCAAGATTACTCTCCGAGTGCCGGCGGTGGGGTGGTTCAAATAGCTTAGGCTATCACCTCATTTTGTCCGGTCATGATGGTCAAGTGGATTAAGGCGTCTTGTACATACCAGTTGCGTTGCTCCTGGGAGTATGGGTTCGAGTCACTTCTGGGGTGTGAGTTTTCAGTTGCATATTGTCCTGGGGACCATTCAGGCTTGTTCGCATTTGTGTTCCTCACGTGTGCCCCAAAGAATGAGGTGATTTGGTAAAATGCTATGCCCAAGATTACTATCCGAGTGCTGGCGGTGGGGTGGTTCAAATAGCTTAGGCTATCACCTCATTTTGTCCGGTCGTGATGGTCAAGTGGATTAAGGCGTCTTGTACATACCAGTTGCGTTGCTCCTGGGAGTATGGGTTCGAGTCACTTCTGGGGTGTGAGTTTTCAGTTGCATATTGTCCTGGGAACCATTCAGGCTTGTTCGCATATATATATATATATATATATATATATATATATATATATATATATATATATATATATATATATATAGTGAGGGTACCACCTCTGGTGCCAATGTGGGAATATATATATATATTATATTATTTAACGCAATGTTTTCATGATCGTTTCCAACTGCTTCATCTGGCTTTCAGATGCTAAAAGCACTTTCCATTCTCCAGAGTTCATTTACTCGCTGATCACTCTGGTGTAACGAAACTTTGGCGAGTCTTCCACTCTCGTCATAGATGTTAATCATTTCCACTCCTGAAATATCCTCCATTCAACTCTTGATGCCTACTAACTTCCTCAGATGTTTCTGTGAAGGTTCTCCTTAATCTTCAGTATAGTGTGCCTGATTACTTGGGCGTGGGGAGGGGGGGGGGGGATGTGTTAATGTGTGCGTGTGTATCTGTGTATTTAGTATTTGTATTTACTATTTGTGTCTGCAGACTCTTGGACCCCGCCTTTCTAAGCACTCTATTTTTCCTCTATTATGTCTACTACATATATTTATCTCTAACACACACATCACCAGGAAGCCGCCCGTAGCAGCTGTCTAGCTCCCAGGTACCTATTTACTGCAAGGTAAACAGGTGTTTCTTTCACATCAGGGTGAAAGAAACTCTGCCCGTTTGTTTCTGACTCCGCTGGGAATCGAACCAGAGTTCTTAGGACTACGATTTCGGAGCGCTGTCTACTCAGCCGCGAGTCCCCTCTTTTTTCCATTTGCACAGTTGATTCTCCATGCAGTGTGTTGTGTGTGTGTGTGTGTGTGTGTGTGTGTGTGTGTGTGTGTGTGTGTGTGTGTGTGTGTGTGTGTGTGTGTGTGTGTACACATAGATGATAGAGAGAGTTGATCACTCCTAGATCGTGGGTATCTCGCATTGAAGCTTCTGTAGACAAGACAACAAACAAAATAAATTCATGTGCGCACTAATTTGAGGAGTCGGCTCTCAAAATTCTGCTATTTCTGTGCTCTAAGCTCCGGTGTGTTTATTATATATATATATATATATATATATATATATATATATATATATATATATATATATATATATATATATATATATTTGTGTGGTGTCCTTGCTTGTCTGTATGTCAATTCCTTTGGTTAGCTCAGAGTTCAATATATTTATTCCCGCTTCCGTTACTCTTAGTAACGTAGGTATGTATTTCTTCCTTGCAGAACGATGTATACAATACGGGTATGAGTACTCGCTGTCATGCTCTGTGGCTCTACTTGTATATTTGCACCTTAAATACAAAAAATCCTGGCATTAAATGGACCTATTAACCATTGATAATACACAGAGCCTATTATTCCACTGTGTAACTACAGTACCCAACTGACTGTGAAATTTGTAGGGATTTTGGATTAATTTTTATTACCATAAATTTGTTATATTATTTTCGACGATAGACACAAATGATTTTGATACCATGAATTCACTTCACCGTAACTGATTACTGATTTATTCATAAATGATTTGCCACTAAAGGCAAAACGGTATTACCTAAATTATTGAGTTTTCGTGAGGTTTTGATATTGTTGCAAACGACGAGAAATAGAGAAAGTTGAGAATACAGAAGCACTCTTGTTGCTCATTTTTGGTATTGCCTGAATATATTTTCTCGTTTTCATCTCATGTGATGAGATGAAAATCTCATCTTTTCATCTCATCTTTTCATCGCTTGTTGCTTGCAACTAAATCAGAGGTCGTTTAACAGTTGCACGTGCAAGCCTACTGTCGAAGCATATCTAGCAAAACATATCTGATATCACACACACACACACACACACACACACACACACACACACACACACACACACACACACACACACACACAACCTAACCGAATTACACCGGTGCTGCAAATGCACTTATGAACTATTTCTTCTCCAATCCGAATCTTGCCCAAGGAATATTCAGCACTTTAGAGCCGAAGCTTCTTGCGTCTGTAGAGACATTTGCAACACGCTCACGTTGGTGCCTTGTATTGCTGTCTTTACCTGTCAACACTTCAGTTACAGCACCAGGCTCTGCCTCGGTAACTACGCTGCAACAGCCACTCAAGTCAAGACCTCCGCTGTTGTCACTCATGCACTCTGATGTAGCTAACAGATTTATTTCACCCTGAAGTACCTACTCTGACTCTGCCAGTAGACACGTGTGTCTGATGTGGCCACATTGGTCCACGGTGGCCACACTGGTCCACGGTGGCCACATTGGTCCACGGTGGCCACACTGGTCCACGGTGGCCACACTGGTCCACGGTGGCCATACTGGTCCACGGTGGCCACACTGGTCCACGGTGGCCACACTGGTACACGGTGGCCACACTGGTCCACGGTGGCCACACTGGTCCACGGTGGCCACACTGGTCCACGGTGGCCACACTGGTCCACGGTGGCCACACTGGTCCACGGTGGCCACACTGGTCCACGGTGGCCACACTGGTCCACGGTGGCCACACTGGTCCACGGTGGCCACACTGGTCCACGGTGGCCACACTGGTCCACGGTGGCCACACTGGTCCACGGTGGCCACACTGGTCCACGGTGGCCACACTGGTCCACGGTGGCCACACTGGTCCACGGTGGCCACACTGGTCCACGGTGGCCACACTGGTCCACGGTGGCCACACTGGTCCACGGTGGCCACACTGGTCCACGGTGGCCACACTGGTCCACGGTGGCCACACCAAGGCCACAGTGTCCAGATGTGGCCACTGTCACATCAGGACACTGCTCTTCAGAAAAAAAGAGCAAATAAAAGAGAGAGAACAAGTAGTAAATGAATGAGAAGAAGGAATAATAGAAAGATGAGTAAGAAGAGGAGGTGAAACAGGGAGAAGAGAAGATAGAAAATTAGAAAAACATGAGTGTTCTTCACCAGTGCTACAAAAATACATATCGCATCTGTATCTTGAAGGCTGCTTTCTAATATATATCCTCGTCACTCCGTCAGTCAAGTTAAGTAGCCAGTGACTGGTTGGGTGACCAAGCCGATTATCTGGCACTTAGGTAGGGGTCATCGATCAGTATTATTGCTTCCTGGTTATGGCAGACGTAGAGAGCACAGAGTGCCTGGTGCACAGAGAACAGAGTGCCAAACATTTTTATCATTCGTCGCTTGATCCAATATTTTTCCTTTTTCTACATTTCTTATACTTTATCTCTTTCTACTCCCCATCTATTTCAAACGATTCTTATTCCTTGGACTTTCTTCCCTATTGCCCCCTATTCCCCTTTCTTTTCTTCTCTACTCTCCTTCTCTCTCTCTCTCTCTTTCTCTCTCTCTCTCTGTCTGTCTGTCTGTCTCTCTCTCTCTCTCTCTCTCTCTCTCTCTCTCTCTCTCTCTCTCTCTCTCTCTCTCCTCACCAGTGATTGTTTTCCGATGTGTTTTTCCCCCCAACGACTGAGGTCTCTCCTAGCTATTTACTCAGCCATCACATGATATAGCACTTTCTGCAACCTCCTGGAGAACATCAATACTGGCTTTGTTTGCCACTAATATTCTCTCTACCCTCGACAATGTAATGTCACGAGTATTTTTTTTATTATAAATATATATTATTTTTAATATTTTCAACTATTTGCATTATGTTTATTGCAATTATTTACGCCATCTTAATTTCCTCCAAGTTCACACATTAATGACATTCTCTTGTAGTCCAGTGAATGTGTGTATGTGTGTGTGTGTGTGTGTGTGTGTGTGTGTGTGTGTGTGAGAGAGAGAGTGTGTGAGTGTGAGTGTGTGAGAGAATGTGTGAGTGTGTGTGTGTGTGTGTGTGTGTGTGTGTGTGTGTGTGTGTGTGTGTGTGTGTGTGTGTGTGTGTGTGTGTGTGTGTACTCACCTAGTTGTGCTCACCTAGTTGTACTCACCTAGTTGTGCTCACCTAGTTGTACTCACCTAGTTGTGCTCACTTAGTTGTGCTCACCTAGTTGTGCTCACCTAGTTGTGCTCACCTAGTTGTGCTCACCTAGTTGTGCTCACCAAGTTGAGCTTGCAGGGGTTGAGCTTTGACTCTTTGGTCCCGCCTCTCAACCGTCAACCAACTACCAACTATGCGTGTGTGTAACACCAGACAGCTCGGTAGTATTGTCCTAGCGATACCTGAGCGGCCAGCCATGCACAAAACGAGAACAACCGGGCATGCTGAGCGCTGTTTAGCTCAACAATGCTCAGCAAGAGAGGAGACGTTTGGCAGGAACTGCGAATTGCCTGGTATTGCCCAGTTTGCATAACCAAGCGTGTCCCACAGTTCCACAGATTACAGTATCAGGTTCGTTCAATGCCGGAGCAGCGTATGTCTGAAGCCATGTTGGTTCTCAGACTATAGAATGCAAATGTCAATGGCTGTTGCTTCGTTCCCATATTCGCTTGCAGTCAATATGGAATAAACACGAAAATTAAGAATGAAGAGTATTAGGAAGTAACAATGAAGTATAAAAAAAGAGATAAAAAATAAATACCCAAAGACAAAAGGACATAAGAAACATAAAGGCAATAAAAATATACAGAGAACATCGATTTAATAAAACAATTGTGTAAATGATTAGTAACTAAGAATAAAAATAAGGAGAGAGAAAAAAATCTTAAAAACACATGAATGTATTGAAAGACTGAAAAAATAAAAGCATAGAAGCTAAATTTATATATTTATTAAATAAATAAATTAACTGAGAATTAAATAAATTGCAAAACATTAAAGCTAAACATGACAAATAACCAACCAACATCTTGGCAAATTTTAATGCTTTCATAGAATTTTTTCTAGACACAAAACAGTTAATAATGGAAATGTAATTAATTGCATTAAACAATTACCGAATTATCTATTATCTGACAGCTACATTACACGAAAAATATTATCTATCGCTAATTCGATTCGGGTGTTCGCAGGATGTAAAATATTTGAATACAATTTGATGGATAATACATTATTTTATGACGAAGAGCAGCAATTGTATTAACGACGTTAATAATGATATTAACGGCATTAAAGGTATAAATATCGATTGCTAACGATATAATAACGATACTAATGATATTAATAATGATAATAATGACGATACTGAGAATATCCACCGGGGCTGTGAGGGGGGAATCGAACCCTCAACCGAAGCATCGCCAGCCGCATACTCTACCACTGTACCACAGACAATAGTAACGACAATAATAACGTCATCAGTAACGATACTAACGTTATTAATAACGGTATTAATGGCGATATCGACAATATTCTTGACAGGTACGATATTGACAGTGTTACACCTGACAAGATACACGCCGCCGAGGAATTACGGATCTTAAATACAAATAAGCAGAAGATACAGATTCGCTTGCCCCCCATGGCAGGAAAAAATATAATACCGGTTTTTCCTGATTATACCCAGACGTCCTTTTCAGGGCCGGTCGTTGACCTCTGTGTATACTCAGCCACGGACTGGGTGTACAGGTGTCTCGAGACACCTGTCGAGACACCTGCACACAGGTTCGAACGTTTCTAGTTTGCAAAAACCAACCCGTCCTCGACTCAAGTCCATTACATTCAGCGGTCAACCCCACAGACGCATTCATAAATTTTAACATGCTGTTCATTCAAAACGGGAATTTTCTCAAGTATAAATTAATATTATAATATATTAGCATATTGTGCATATATAGGCATAGGTTAGGTTAGGTGTTTAGGTTCTGTTTGCGATTATTTGTATTTGTAGTACGTGGGTGAAGCATTTATAGCGTTGTGATTCGAACAAAATTCGTCAGTGAAACACTTGTTCCGGATATGTTCGAACGTCAGCAGTTGTGAGTCGTGTGTAAACCGCTTTTCATTTATAAACAGGGGGTTTGGCGGGTGGATGGAATCACTTTTGGATCTTTGTTCGGTGGACGGGCTGGCAAAAACAGTTGTAATTTTTACGAGGTGTTAAATAGTGAGAACGGGTCTCGGTCAATAGGTTCTCTTGTCTTTGCAACGAGATGGAAGTCGACCAATATTGCACGGTCTCTATTGCACGGTCAGCACTGATACTTTAAGGTTAGGAATGTAAGACACAATGAGATTAATGAGATCAACAGGATCATTCACGCAGATCGATATCTACCCGAGAAAACCTCTATTTACACTCACAATTTTGGCAGTTCTGCTTGGCACCCATCAGGAGGGAATTATCTGGGGGAAAGCGTCAAGCCACTACGACTATATAGCACTTGGAAGGGGTCAGGATAAGGATTTGGGATGGGACGGGATGAAGGAATGGTGCCCAACCACTTGTAGACGGTCGGGGATTGAACGCCGACCTGAATGAAGCGAGCCCGTCTCTATACCATCCAGCCCAAGTGGTTGCGGCACCCATCAGGAGCTATCAATATATAATAATTAAAAATTCGTTTTGCAGTGAGTGATCCAGAAAGGAACCGGCGGTCACATCCTCGTTTCCCACCAGGCAAGGGAGAAGTTCGAGGATATTAATATTTTTTTTTAATAAATTAACAATGTCAAATGTAGGCGAGCAGTCACAATAACGTAGCGGAAATATGTTGACCAAACCACACACTTGAAAGTGAAAGGACGACGACGTTTCGGTCCGTCCTGGACTATTCTCAAGTCGATTGTGAATTTTCAAGTCACAATCAATTTGAGAATGGTCCAGGACGGACCGAAACGTCGTCGTCCCTTCACTTTCTAGTGTGTGGTTTGGTCAACAATGTTAAATAATTGTTAAATTATTTTTACAATTATTTTAACAATCAAAATACAAATTAAAAGGAATAAGAAAGGTCTGAAAATAGTCAACAGAAACAAATACAAACTTGAACACTTGAGAGAGAAAAGTAAAACAAGTCTAGAGCTAAAGAAGAACATGCAAACTAGCCATCTCTTCCTTTCATTAACGACAATAAATCGTGTCTGCCAATACGATACCAACAGAGAATATATTAAAAATCATCCCAGCTCAAATAAATCCTTCAAGCACGGCCCTCAGCCTGTCTTAGTGAAGATTCATTGCGAGGCTCGAATATTGAGGTCCTTGCACGTGAGCTGTGCTGAGTTATGGGAGCCAGGATGAACCACAGGCAGGTGATGTATTGGTCTCTTGTGCCTATCGTAGTTCTTTAAAGCGCCTTTTCCTTGAGAAAATACCCAGCATCTTTGTGTCTTCAGTTTTGACGGGAGAGATTTTTATCATGCTTGGTTTTCGACAGGAGTTGACGGGGCAGGTGTGTGTGTGTGTGTGTGTGTGTGTGTGTGTGTGTGGGGGGGGGGGGGTCAGGGAAGTGTATGTGGGGCAGGAAATATATTTTGGGTAGAGTGAATATGGAACAGAAACCAAGTTGAGTAGTTGAAATAATTATTTTTTAACTCATCCTAGAAAAGGATCTTTCACCTGACATCTCTTCTTACCAACATTTTGAGTTGTAATTGAACTTTTCCAGACAAGAACTTTTCCTTTTTTGAACTTTTCCAGACAACGAACTTTTCGAACCCAGAACTTTTCCCAACAAGAACCACCACCAATAAAAAAAACCCGGATCCTTAGAGCTGAAGCTCAACTTTACAAACCTGTATGAACAAAACTAGTCGACAACACACACACACACACACACACACACACACACACACACACACACACACACACACACACACACACACACACACAAACACACACACATACACACACACACACAAAGTTAACCAGAGAACCCCAGAGAAAAACTTAATTAACTTAAGGGCGCGGCTGTTTTGCGTAATTCGAGGAATTAGACTCAACGCTAAGACTACTGAGAGATAAACTGCAGCAATTTGTTAAGAATCACGAGTGCCTCACGGGAGGTCTGTTAGTTGGTCACTAACCTTAATGCTGTGGTGAGAGACGGAGCGATTACAGTGAAGCAGAAGAGGTAAGGAGGCAAAGAAGTGGACAAGATACTTGGAGCAATAGATAATGAATGATACGAGCAGTAGAGGAATGACAATAGACAGAAGAGGCAGATGGTGAAATGATGTGTTGAGTAAAGGGTAAATATGGAGGTGAGGGAAGAGGGGGGGTGGATGAAATTCCGGTGTAAGAGGGGCAGCAGCATCAGAAGATGAGGCAACAGAGCATAATATTAAGAAAGGTGAAGGGGGATGCAGTTAAGAGACGAGCAAATTAAGGCGAAGAGGATAAGAATTTCATAACCTAAGAGAAAGAAGCAGAGAGAAGGAGAGAGAGAGAGAGAGAGAATCAAAGTAGGGAATGAGAGACGAATGGAAAATTACAGGAGCACTGAAGATGATGGACAGAGAGGGGAATAAGATAAAGAACGAAGAGTGAACGAAGGGAGAATTGAGAAGGAAGCTTGGAAGAGGAGGATGCAGGATGAGCGAGATGCCTTGACCCAATTTGACATACTCGTAGGTATGTTGTAATTATTAACATGGACCCTTATTGTCTTACTATGCCACTACTGAATGTGAATGATTGTCACAGGCGATTGTGAATGATTGTCATTGATACATAAACATTATTAATGGTGATCATGAATGATTGCTACTGATAACTGTAAATGATTGTCAGTGGTGAATGTGACTAACTACTAGAACTGAATACGACTAAAAATATAAGTGAATGATCATCAAGGAACGTATCTATTAATTTCAGAAGCCAAAACTGTAATGCCAGGTATGCTTATTATAAATATTTTGAAGATATGAATATTTGGTAGTATCAGAGCTCCATTAACCTCAGTAAGATGCCTTTACGCTACATTTGGTCTATTGCGATAACGCGAGTGCTTTTGTCCATAAAAGAGCCACTAATATAAACCATCCATTAACAAGATCCATCAACAAAATATGCTTTTAGCATAACGTGGCTTTTTTTCTTATTTATGTAAAACAGAGCACAGTCGTTTGGTGAGTACTTGCGAATTACAGTTACATGCATATGTATGAATTTATATATATATATATATATATATATATATATATATATATATATATATATATATATATATATATATATATATAATAATATATATAATAATATATATATATATATATATATATATATATATATATATATATATATATATATATATATATATATATATATATATAATGAAGGTGAAAACATGGGGGGATACATAAGGGATAAACATAGGGGCTGCAGAAGGCTTATTGGCCCATAAAATTCATACATATGGCCCATAATTCATACAAATTCATACAATAAGCCTGCAGAAGGCTTATTGGCCCATATAATTCATACATATGGGCCAATAAGCCTTCTGCAGCCCCTATGTTTATCCCTTATATATTATATATATATATATATATATATATATATATATATATATATATATATATATATATATATATATATATATATATATATAGTTACCTTAATGCTGTGTGAGAGACGGAGCGATTACAGTGAAGCAGAAGAGGTAAGGAGGCAAAGAAGTGGAAAAAATGCTTTGAACAATAGATAATAAATGATACGAGCAGTAGAGGAATGACAATAGACAGAAGAGGCAGATGGTGAAATGGTGTTTTTATAATAATGTCTCCAAAGCAAAACCAGAAATTAGAAACTCATTGGTGGTACCTTATGCGATGGGATTTGAGAAACTTTCCCCAGTTTTTAAGAACCTTAATATCAATTTGGTGTTCACTAATAATACGATCAAGTCTAATTTAATAAAAAAAACTGCCCTGGTACAGCAGGTTGTGTGTATTCGATTGTCTGCAATGATTGTGAGTCTGTGTACCTTGGACAAACAGGAAAATCCTTAGAATCACGTATGTCCCAACATGCTTATAGTATAAGAACTGCCCAAACGTCTAATGCTTTGTATCTACACACAAGTTTGTGTGATCACACTATTAATTGGGATGGGGCGAAAAGCATTACCAATTGCAATGACTTTGTGGAACGGAATTTAATTGAGTCTGCCCTAATTAGTCAATGTCCAAATCTTCTTAATGTTAGTACTGGTATGTACAAACTTGACCCAGTTTTAAGTTGCAATATTGCACAACAGTTTAAGAAAAACCTATGAAAGGGAGAGTTACATTGTCTCATAACAATATTATATTAATATTTTATGTAGGTTCAATGAGGCTTTTTCTTTAATCTATTATTCTTACTGCTTAAATCCTTCTGACCACTCTAAGCTAATCTATATCTTTTTCTGGTTAATTCTTTCACAAGGAGATGGTGGTCAGGACCTAGTGTCTACCTCCACTCTTCCTTTGTGATTTCTTCTAGTCCGGTGTTGACAAAGGCCCAGATCGGCCGAAACGTTCATCTCTCTTTCCCATTTCTCTGTGGATTTTCCGCATACAAATGATCAGTGTTTAGTGATCGTCAATTGCATATATATATATATATATATATATATATATATATATATATATATATATATATATATATATATATATATATAGCAATGTTAGACCTCGAAGGAAGGATTAAGACAGGAATTTCCTTAAGTACTTTCGTATTTAATAATACATCATCAGAAGGATCCTACTGAAAATGATTTATTAAATACGAAAGTACTTAATTTTCAGGAAATTAAGTTTCCTTAGTTTCCTTAAGACAGGAAATTCCTGTTTTAATCCTTCCTTCGTGGTCTGACATTGTCACACACACATGGGGCCTGGTGACTGAGTGGACAGCGCTTGGGATTTGTATTCCTGGGGACAGGGGGGATCGATCCCCGGCGATGGCGGAAACAAATGGACAGTTTCTTTCATCCTGATGCATCTGTTCACCAGGCAGTAAATAGGTATCTGGCAGTTAAACAGCTGTTACGGGCTGCTTCCCGTGTGTGTGTGTGTGTGTGTGTGTGTGTGTGTGTGTGTGTGTGTGTGTGTGTGTGTGTGTGTGTGTGTGTGTGTGTGTGTGTGTGTGTGTGTGAAAAAACAGTTGATAGAAATTTGAGAGGCGGGCCGAAAAACCAGAGCTCAACTCCCGCAAACACAACTAGGTGAATACAACTAGATGAACTAGGTAAATACAGACACATACACACGCATAGATCCTCAACGCAGGGCATACAGCGTTCGGAGGCCGTAATCCTAAGACCTCCCCCTTCTAATTCCCGGTCGAGGCAGAAACAAATAAGCAGTTTCCTTCACGTGATGCACCTGTTCACCTAGTAGTAAATAAGTAGCTGGGAGTTAGACAACATGTACGGGCTGCATTCTGGGGACGTGTGTGTGTTAGAAAGAAATATATGTACTAGACATGAAAGATGAAAATCGGCCGGGTTGTTAGACAACCAACGGTTTGAAAGGCGGGGTCCAAGAACTAACAGCTCGCTCCTACAAGCATTTAAATACAGTTAGTAAATACACATACCGAATCATAATGTTAACTATAACCGGATCAAACACAATTAAAAGTTTTTGAATAAAATTATTAAGTTCCAATTATGATATTGTTACTGAAACCTGTTTTTAAGTTCCTCTGTCCTATGTTTAAACGTCCTACATAGCACAATAGACACCGTGAAGGGAAAACAGGAAGGTAAAAATATCAATAAAATCAAAGTAATTTATTTACAGGAAAATGCCTAGTCTCTAATCGCTCTGACGATCCAAGCTGATGATTGATAAAGATTAAGCCACACACAAGAGGTGGCACGGGCATGAATAGCCCGTAATATCCAAGCTTGTTTCAGGCCTTATATATATAGATCCGGGACAGGCTACTGGTCCCATAGAATTATCTGAAACGATTAATTATCCTCACCACAAAAAAACATCGTGAAAGCGACTGAAAACACGGGTCTGCAGGGGGCACTCACCTAAGCATGACCAATTGTAACAATATATATCACAATATTTAAAGTTCAATGACAGTGAACTGATCAGCAGCTGTACCAATAGTAGAGCTGAGGTAACTACATCAACCGCAGCATATCTATACTAACATCAGAAGATTCTCTGTTTTATTTGAAACAATGACAACAATTTTAACAATAACACGAAGATAGCTCGCGTATTAACAGGAGAAACGGTGGAAGCTGAAATGATAACAAAGGAGCCAAGACAACTGAGGTAATAACAGCAAAAATGAAGACAATTAAAATAACAATAAACGGGAACAATGACAGATGCTGTAACAAAAAACAACAACCTGACAGCCGAAACAGTAAAGCGAATACTATGAATGCTGCAGATGTAATAATGTTAGCAACATTACTGAAGCAGGAGAGACAGATAAAGTCTAAATAACGGTGGCAGCTGCAACAGAAACCAAGCAGACGAGGCTGTTTAGATAGTCCAGAGTGGCACAGCAACATCAAGCAAAATACTCGTAGACGAGCAGTGGATAAAGCAACAGCAGACGACTTTAATGTGAGGGAGAAGTAGGAGGAGGAGCAACAGGAGGTGGTGGGGGTGATGCAGAGCTGTGCACAAGGCAGACGAAGCAACAGATCCAGCAGTCAGTCGTCTCCAGACACCCGGCAAGGAAGGTGGTGCTGTAGGAAGCAGTGGTTCCAGCACTTGCCTTGCGGGACTCCGTGGTGCACGGTCAAAGAACTCCCCGCGCGCCGCGCAAGTTGTTCACAGCGGCACTCTATACCTGCCACCCTTGTGGCCGCACTGCGGTGGGACAATTTCCATTTAAAGTCAATAACTGAGTGAAAGTGTGCTTATCGTTGCTTCACTCTACACAAGAGAATATTGTTCACTCGAACATTTTTCACTTCTTTCGTGTATCTCAGCTGGACCTGATGCCCCGTGAGTGCAACACAGCTGCCGTTATAATTACCTCTAGAGTGCTACGTTCCGGATAATTACTGAACGGGCCGTGTTGGTATCCCCCTGCCTCCTCCTCCTCCTCCTCCGGAGGGTGTGTCTTCCTCAAGGGCGTAAGCAAGGGCGCTTCCCCAATACCACAACACCCCCACCCCCACCCAATCCCCACCCCGTCATTACCTTCCCTTGGGCCATATGATTAGGAATTTCCCACGTTTATTTCTCGCAGGCGATTTAGATTCCTTTAGAAAGCCACTGAACCCTTACAAAAAGGCGAGGTCCTCAAGCACACTGTAAGCTCAGGACCCTATTTATCACTGGCCAAAAATATATGATACATTTCGGAATATTTTTAATAAACAAACCGATCTTCATTTTTGTTTGTAACTATTAATACGGTAAACACAGGCATGCAACTGTTTGGAAAGTAATAGAAAGTCAAGATCTTCAACAAAATATATAAAATAGACTCGGGCTTCTGCCGCCTGTCGACGGCCCGTGAGCCCCTCACCGGAGCTCTTACACCTGTCGACGGCCCGTGAGCACTTCACCGGAGCTCTTACACCTGTCGACGGCCCGTGAGCACTTCACCGGAGCTCTTACACCTGTCGATGACCCGTGAGCCCCTCACCGGAGCTCTTACACCTGTCGACGGCCCGTGAGCCCCCTCACCGGAGCTCTTGACGTCAGTCGACAGTCCGTGTCCCCCTTATCTGGGCTCAACCAGCTGACGACAGTCCGTGTCCCTCGACGACCGCTGTCGACGGTCCGTGTCCCTCGACGACCGCTGTCGACGGTTCGTGTCCTCGACGACCGCAGGTGACTTTCGTGGCTGTCGTGGTCTTGCCGCACGATTCTCCCCGCAGCTGAGTGAGGAGGAAGTTCTCCGCTTGCGGGCAGTGTTGACTTACAGCAAGGAATCCCGGCATAGTTGCGGTAAGCGTAGAGCGACATGCTCGCGATATTATTTTTTCACTCTACATGTCTATTTTCCTTCTTGCTCTGCCCCCCTTTCTGTCTCCCTTATTATGCATGATTTGTTATTTAATTGTCGTTAAGCTTATCCACATACTTTATTCGTTGTGATTCAGCTCACAGAGCTGAATACATCTTCTGAATATATTATATCTTCACGTGATGGCCATGCACAATATTCAGACCATTATCAAAACGAGGACCCGTTGGGGGTTTATTACGGTAACAACATCAGCTTTCAGACCACCAGTAAGTATACTTTTAATCCTGAATATAGTCCTGGGCTAAAGAATATTCTCCATGTATGAACACCTAGAATGGGATATACCTCTAGTTGGATATCCCTGAAGGTCCTGTTTTTGTTTGTTTTAGATTCAGCTACTTGGAAGAAAAATTCCAAGTAGCTCTGTGGTATGCTATTCATGCAGGTCGGTGTTCAATTCCCGACCGTCCAAGTGGTTTGGCTCCATTCTTTCCCCCAGTCCCATCCCAAATCCTTATCCTGACCCCTTCCAAGTGCTATATAGTCGTAACGATGTGGTGCTTTCCCTCACGGGAGACATCTCCCGTCACGCAGGGTGCAGTCGCACCTCAACAGATCTCTAGTATCATCTAGTGATACTGGTAATGGCTCAAAAGGGCCACCACTTACGGGCTATTCATGCCCGTGCCACCTTTTGGGTGGCTTAATGTTCATCAGTCAGTCAGTGCTTTCCCTGATAGCTCTCTCTCCATATGGTGAGCTTGTAAAACTTCAGGTCTGCTATATTCACAATGTGTATGTATGTAAAGTTGAATGTTCCAGCCCAATATTCTAACCCAAACTTATCCTCAGGTTGTGCTCGTCCATCCTTCGGGACGTTCCCAAAGCCCCATTCCTAAATTTTCCCATTTATAATAACAATCTCTCATAATGTTATCCATTTTCTGTTCTGTGTTATACTATGTTTGCTATGTTTACTGCATTAAATCACCGTCTGGCTGAACTGAATGGCCGATTTTTTGTAATGTTTATTTCTGAATTATTTTTGTAACGATTTTATCTCTGTTTTCATTTAATGTACTCCTCGCCCCAGTTTAATATATCATTTTTTTTTTATTTTTGCTTCATAGTTAATTTTATTATTGTTTTAAGAATAAGGCATCGCCTGGGATGCTCTCGGACACAGGTTCGAATCCTCGTCACGGCCCTTGTGGATTTGTTCATTTGATGCATGACGCTATTGTGATTTCTGTATGTAATTCTTCTTTTATTGCCTATTATCTTATATATCTAATATTTTCCACTATTCAATCGTTATTTTTCCAATTTCTCTGCTGTTATCTCTTGTTTCCCTCTTACTGGTAGCTCGTTCCAATCTTTTTACTAATTTAATAAACCTAATTTATTATCAACTTAATTCTACTCTTATTTACTAACAAAATGAAGCCATAACGTGGCTTCTATTCCCAGTGTGTCTTGCTTTTTCTAACGTTTCCTCTGGTTTGTGATTTTGTCCAACAGTCGCTGGAGGTCTTATCAAGGCCATATCAAAAACACTTTACTACTGAAAATAATTCAAGACAGATAAAGAAAAAGAGGGAGACGGACTATACACAGACAGACAGACATAAAGAGGCCGGATTCACCCGGGAAGCGCCGGTTATCCCAACTACTTAAATACGTTTTCCAAAACAAATATTTCAACGTAAAATAAAAAATAAATCTGAATGAAACCATTTCATATACTAATTTTCTGATATATTATAAAAGTCTATTTTGTTCCGGTAGCATTTCACGTTCCAATACTACTAATAAAACTACTAATAAAATAAAAATCTACTAATAAAAAGTAATAAATATAATCACTACAACAAACCAAACATTTTAAACATGAAGGTTTATAACACAAAATGACATTAAATAAATAATAATATTAATAATAAAATGAATAAAAATTATCTTTACCTCAATGAAACACATTCTCACTAGGCCATTCCTCCTGCTTATCGTATAGGCTTCCCCTTTCCTCCCTCTCAGCTGGTCATATACAACTATTGCAACTTAATAACATATATATATATATATATATATATATATATATATATATATATATATATATATATATATATATATGTCGTACCTAGTAGCCAGAACGCACTTCTCGGCCTACTATGCAAGGCCCAATTTGCCTAATAAGCCAAGTTTTCCTGAATTAATATATTTTCTCTAATTTTTCTCTTATGAAATGATAAAGCTACCCATTTCATTATGTATGAGGTAAAAATTTTTTTATTGGAGTTAAAATTAACGTAGATATATGACCGAACCTAACCAACCCTACCTAACCTAACCTAACCTATCTTTATAGGTTAGGTTAGGTTAGGTAGCCAAAAAAGTTAGGTTTGGTTAGGTTAGGTAGGTTAGGTTGTCAAAAAACAATTAATTCATGAAAACTTGACTTATTAGGCAAATCGGGCCTTGCATAATAGGCTGAGAAGTGCGTTCTGGCTACTAGGTACGACATATATATATATATATATATATATGGACCGAACTGTGGATAAGTTACAGTCAAGTTATTCCAGTAAATGTTGCAATTATAGGTGATGTCATTGTCACTGTAGTTGTTAATGTTATTGACACACCTAGTTGTTATATAAGAATACAATTATAGTCATTGTCATATAGTCGTTGATGTCACTGTATTTGTTGATGTCATTGCCACTGTATTTGTTGATGTCATTGTCACTGTATTTGTTGATGTCATTGTCACTATAGCCGTTGATATCATGGATCCTATAGCTGACGTCATTGCCGCTATAGCCGTTGATGTTATTGACAGAATATAGTCTTTGATGTCATTATATTCGTCTACATGTTACCGAGTGCGTTGTATTACAATGAATTTAACATCACTCCGTAATATTTGCTCGCCTCCTTTGCCTGAATTGTCTTTGTGTATATCCGTTGGTTGCCAAAGGTCAATACATTCTTCGAGTAAAAACAACTCGCCTATAATTTTTTGTTTTGTTTTGGGTATAATGCACAGCAAATAGAAAAACTTAGCCCGACAGATTCAATAGATCGACATGATCAAGAAAAATGCAGAAGAGAGCAACGGGTCTATGAAATGATGAAAACCTATGTAACGTTTAATCTGACCTATTCTAGGTCTAATATATGCTTGTATTATATTAGGTCTCAATAAGAATTGGTTGTGTTAGGATAGGACTGGACTATAGCTTCGTGAAGCTAGTCATTCTATTTTTAGTCATCTGGCTTCGATTGTAGGTTTAAATAATACTATGTTCAAAATGGCTTTTTAGCCTTTACAGCTTGATTAGTGGTGAAATTTCTCAGTGTCTCAGTTACCAGTATTTGCGAACTCCTGCGCTGTGTTCCAAATATTACGAGTGGCAAATTGTGTTAAATAGCATGTCCTTATCTACCCTATCAATTCCTTTGTGATCGTAGCCATCCTGGTGGCGCGCGAGCCTTCGAGTTTATATGGACATGGCCTTTTGATTTTGGAAACGCACACCGTGTCACGCCAGAATGTACAGAGTCGTTCGTTCAGGAACACGTGCGGGGTCAGCATCACGCCTGGAAGTGTGCGGTGTTCAGTCGTGATATGACTGAGAGACAGAAGCGAAGACTGAGGTGTTTGGCTTGGGCGGCTGACTGGAACGCTGGAAGACGGTTGCGTGCAGAGACAACTGATCAATGCAGTTACTATTTCACAAAATAGAGTCACTCACGAGGCAGTGATGTGATGATAAGAGCCATGTAGGCTCAGGAACCTGTACCCCTAGTTGATTGAGAGTTGAAAGGCGGGACCAAAGAGCCGAAGCTCAACCACTGCAAGCACAATTGGGTGTGTGTGTGTGTGTGAATTCAAATGGAATGCATTAGGAAGTGATGTGGTGGAGGCTGACTCCATACACAGTTTCAAATGTAGATATGATAGAGCCCAATAGGCTCAGAAATCTGTACACCTGTTGATTGACGGTTGAGAGGCGGGACCAAAGAGCCAGAGCTCAACCCCCGCAAACACAACTAGGTGAGTATAACTAGGTGAGTACACAGGAAACTGGAGGCTAGCGTAGCGTTACTCTCGCGTGTTTCCTCAGGGTCCTGGAGCTACTTCCTCACCTGTAATTACCTGTTCGCCTGGCACTCTCGTCCGGCCCACAAACAGAACACTGGGGGAGTTCACCCCATCTGTTGCCTGTTGTTGAGACTCGGTTATCGTCCCGTTATTCCCTTCATCTTTGTTCTTCTTCTTTGTTGAAGCATCACTGTCTTCTCTTTGTTCTCTTCCACCACACCAGTCTCTCTCTCTCTGTCAATTTACTATGTACTGTATCATCAACAAATCTGTCAGTTATTTATCGTCATTCTCGAGTTTTTGTTAACCACTTCTTCCTTTGTTTGCTCGTTTCTCTTGTTATCAATTTATTTGCAATCTATTTACTTTCTTCATATGTATTGCGTTGGCCTCCTCATTTTACATCTCTCCACACACACACACACACACACACACACACACACACACACACACACACACACACACACACACACACACACACACTGACACACACACACATACACAACACACACACTGACACACACACACACACACACACACACACACACACACACACACACACACACACACACACTGACACACACACACACACACACACACACACATACACAACACACACACACACACACACACACACACACACACACACACACATGATATATCAAATGAACAAATTGTATTAAAAGGCGTAGAGAATGTGAATGGCAGTAGTACTCGAGGTTGCAATTCTTTTGACCATATCGTGGTAGAGTTGACTAAGGCACATCTGGGAACATCCCGTGCGTAGGTTCGAACCCTCATCACGACCCTTGCGGATTTGTTCATCTTCTCTCTTCCCTCTCTATACTTCCAACTCTTCTTTTTCACCAGTTGTTCGTTCTTTATTAATGATGCTTTGAATATCGTGCGAAATTTTTGAATGGATATATAAATTACTCATTTCACACCTGTCAAATATCTTGCACAAAGTGGTTCTCTTAAAGTATCTTGTGCTCTCCACTTTTCATAAACTGGTCTTTCGCTAAGAACCTCTTTAAGGTCCTCTTTAAGGACATCTTCAAGGTCCTCTTTAGCCTCTTTAAGGCTAAGTAAGGGTCTTTATAGAGTACTTCACGCTATCCGCTCTACATAAACTACTCCTTCGTTCAGGGCTCGTGCACACTACCACGTCCGTTCAGGCCCCTGAGCGGTATTTCGACGCTTCCTGGGTCGTAATTGCAGTTGGTGCTCTGATGGGACCGATAAACACCGGTAAAATAAACAGTAAATTTCTGAGTGACAACAGTTGTTCTGCTCTCTCTCTCTCTCTCTCTCTCTCTCTCTCTCGCGATATATATATATATATATATATATATATATATATATATATATATATATATATATATATATATATATATATACACACACACACACACACACTCACACACACACACACACACACACACACACACACACACACACACACACACACACACACACCTTTAGATACCTAAAGGAGACTCTTCCACAATACCAGGCACAAACCGTACCCCAGGGAGATGGGAATGCTACTGTGGAGGGGACCACCACAACCCAGATCTCATTTGCTGAAATGCTTAAAAAGAGCCCTGAAGCTAGGTCTGCGGTTAAGGAAGTTGCCATGGAAGTGGCTTCCTCTCAGGAAGCAGCTAGATGTACTAGCCGGCTGATAGAGAGAAATAGAGCAGTAGTAGTAGCAGGCATTGAAGAACAAACAGGGACCAGACCAAAGGAGCGGAGAGACAAGGACAAAAACATGATTAAAGAGATCCTTAAAGAGGTAAGGATGGAGGGAGCTGAGCGAAATGTTGAAAAGGTTTTCAGGCTTGGAAAGTACAACAAGGACAGAGACCGAATGATAAAGGTGGTTTTCATGAGCGAAATCGCGAAAGAGGAACTGCTAGCAAGGAAGTGTTGTCTAAAAGGTGTAGAGAAGTTCAAGAAAATATTCCTGCAGAGGGATATGACAAGGGAAGAGAGAATACGGACAGCAGACGCGAGGAAGGAGCGCAGGAAGAGAGAAGGAAATCAGAGTACCACAACCCAGAACCCTACAATCCCAGAGGGAAGTGGAGAACCCTCCTCAAACAGTGCAACAGCCACAGGGATTGGGGCACCACCCCCAAATTCTACCCAACAGACACCCAACCTGCCCCATCCCCTGTCAGCCCCCCACTAAGTACCCACCTAGGGCACCCTCCCCCCACCCACCCCCCACCCCCCACTCACCCCCCTTCTCCCCCTCACCCCTCTCCCCAGGACCTCCCTTCTCCCCCATCCCCCATGCCCTCCCTTCTCCCACATGCCTTCCCGTCTCTCCCACCCCCATGCCCTCCCTTCTCCCCCTCCCCCCTAAGCCCCCCACTCTCCCCCACCCCACCTAAGTCTTCCCCTCTCCCCCACTCCCCTAAACCCTCCCCTCTTCCTCACCCACCTCAGCCCTCCCTTTTCCCCCACGCCCCCCAAGCCCTCCACCCTTTTCTGTTCCCCCAAGCCCCCCCATCTCCCCTATCCCCCACAGCCTCTCCTCCCCCCATGCTTCCCCAACCCTCCCTCTCTTACCCACCCCCTGTACCCTCCCCCTCTTATCCACCCCCTGTACCCTCCCCCTCTTATCCACCCCCTGTACCCTCCCCCTCTCCCCCACCACCCCAAGCCCTCCCTCCTCCACCAATCCCCCCGTGCCAGGTCCCCCCAGCTCCCACTCACCCCAGATCCCAAAGGTCCCCCCCAGAAAAGAAGCAGAAGAGAGTCAGTTTCAGGGTGATGTACTCGAACATAGATGGGATCACAAGCAAGACAAGTGAACTAAGGGAAAGAGCACAAGAAGTTAACCCAGATGTAATCGGACTCACTGAAACAAAACTCTCTGGAATCATAACGAATGCCGTGTTTCCCCAGGAGTATACAGTAATAAGGAAAGAGAGGGAAGGTAGAGGAGGAGGCGGAGTGGCCCTACTCATGAGAAGGGAATGGAGTTTTAAGGAGATGGCCATCCCGGGCTGTGAGGAGTTCAGAGACTACATAGCAGGCACCATAACAATGGGAGGACCAAGAATAGTAGTAGCAGTAATATACAACCCTCCACCAAATGACAGGAGACCCAGTCAAGAGTATGAAAACAACAACAAGGCAGTTAACACTATAATTGAGAGGGCAGCCTCTGCTGCCTGTAGAAATAGATCCCACCTGCTCATCATGGGCGACTTCAATCACGGAAAGATTGACTGGGAGAACAAGGAACCGCATGGAGGCGAGGATACGTGGAGAGCCAAACTATTGGAGGTGGTGACAAGCAACTTTTTAACGCAGCATGTCGGAGAACCCACAAGGATGAGAGGCAATGATGAACCAGCGAGACTCGACCTAGTCTTCACTCTGAACGACTCCGACATAAGAGAAATCGGTTTTGAGGACCCAGTAGGAATGAGCGACCACAGTGTACTGGTGTTTGAGTACTTGATTGAAGAAGGGTTATTGAACTCGAGGAGGGATACCGAAACCAAAAGGTTAGCATACCGAAAGGGAAACTATGAGGGGATAAGAAAATTCCTAACAGATATAGCATGGGAAACAGAGCTCAGGGGAAAGACGGCCCAAGATATGATGGATTACATCACGCAGAAGTGCAAGGACGCAGCAAACAAGTTTGTCCCAGTCCAAAAGGAAAACAGAGAAATGAAGATGAGAAACCCATGGTTTAATCAAAGATGTAGGCTAGCTAAGCAGCAAAGTAAAAGGGCATGGAGAAACTATAGGAATAACAGGACACTGGAGAGCAGAGAAAGATACCAGAATGCCAGGAATGAATATGTCAGGATGAGAAGAGAGGCAGAAAGACAATACGAAAATGACATGCAAGCAAGGCAAAGACTCAGCCTAAATTGTTGCATAGCCACATTAGGAGAAAAACAACAGTAAAGGAACAGGTTATGAGATTAAGGATAGGGGCGGAAGGATTCACTACAAATGACAAGGAAGTGTGTGAGGAATTGAATAAGAAATTCCAGGAGGTCTTCACCTTAGAACAAGGAGAAATTCCAGAGGTAAGTGAGGGAATAGCTAACCAGGAACCACTGGAAGAGTTTGAGATTACCAGTGGGGAAGTAAGGAAGTGTTTACTAGAGTTGGACGTGACGAAGGCTATAGGCCCAGATGGAATCTCCCCTTGGGTTCTAAAGGAAGGAGCAAGAGAACTGAGCCTACCACTCTCCATAGTGTATAACAAATCACTGGCAACAGGGGAACTGCCAGATACTTGGAAAGCAGCTAACGTAGTCCCGATATACAAGAAAGGGGATAGACAGGAGGCACTGAACTACAGGCCAGTGTCCCTAACCTGCATACCATGCAAGCTGATGGAGAAGATTGTGCGAAAAAAACTAGTGGAGCATCTGGAGCGAAGGAACTTTGTAACACAGCATCAACATGGGTTCAGGGATGGCAGGTCCTGCCTCACAGGGTTACTTGAATTCTACGACCAGGCAACAAAAATAAGGCAAGAAAGAGAAGGGTGGGCAGACTGCATATTTTTGGATTGTCAGAAAGCCTTTGATACAGTGCCACACAAGAGGCTAGTGCGAAAGTTGGAGATGCAGGCTGGAGTGAGAGGGAAGGTACTCCGGTGGATAGAGGAATACCTAAGCAACAGGAGACAACGAGTCTGTGTGAGGGGTGAGGTCTCAGATTGGCGAGACGTCACAAGTGGAGTCCCGCAGGGGTCAGTCCTTGGACCTATACTGTTTCTGGTATATGTAAATGATCTCCCAGAGGGTATAGATTCGTTCCTCTCAATGTTTGCCGACGATGCAAAAATTATGAGGAGGATTGAAACAGAGGATGATAGTAGGAGGCTACAAGATGACCTGGATAGACTGAGTGAATGGTCCAACAAATGGCTGTTGAAGTTCAACCCGAGTAAATGCAAAGTAATGAAACTAGGCAGTGGAAACAGGAGGCCAGGCACAGGATACAGAATAGGAGATGAAGTACTTAATGAAACAGACAGAGAGAAAGATCTAGGAGTTGATATCACACCAAACCTGTCTCCTGAAGCCCACATAAAGAGAATAACGTCTGCGGCATATGCGAGGCTGGCTAACATCAGAACGGCGTTCAGGAACCTGTGTAAGGAATCATTCAGAATCTTGTACACCACATATGTAAGACCAATCCTGGAGTATGCGGCCCCAGCATGGAGCCCGTACCTTGTCAAGCACAAGACGAAGCTGGAAAAAGTCCAAAGGTATGCTACTAGACTAGTCCCAGAACTAAGAGGCATGAGTTATGAGGAAAGGCTGCGGGAAATGCACCTCACGACACTGGAAGACAGAAGAGTAAGGGGGGACATGATCACAACCTACAAAATCCTCAGGGGAATCGACCGGGTAAACAAGGACGAACTTTTCAACACTGGTGGGACGCGAACAAGGGGACACAGGTGGAAGCTGAGTACCCAAATGAGCCACAGAGACGTTAGAAAGAACTTTTTCAGTGTCAGAGTAGTTAGCAAATGGAATGCATTAGGAAGTGATGTGGTGGAGGCTGACTCCATTCACAGTTTCAAATGTAGATATGATAGAGCCCAATAGGCTCAGGAATCTGTACACCAGTTGATTGACGGTTGAGAGGCGGGACCAAAGAGCCAGAGCTCAACCCCCGCAAGCACAATTAGGTAAGTACAATTAGGTAAGTACACACACACACACACACATTTACTTGCACCATCGGAGCCTCAAACCTACGACCTCAGAAGCGGAACCGACCATGCTACAAACACCCACAATAAGAGAGGACCTGAAAGACACTCCACCGGTATTCAATTGAGGCTTTAGGCCCTCCCTTAGGGTACCACTTAAGCTTGGGATGCCTCGTACGGGCTTCTGCAATTTCAAGCATAGTTTAGATCTATGAGCGAGTTAAGGTGGATATAAATATGAGCTGCATTGTAAAGGCCTTCTTCAGTGTCCCTAATTCTTACGTATAGTGTCGCTCGCTTGATCGCACTCAACTGGCAGCTATGAGGGAGTGTCTTTACGTCTCTGTGTCTAGGGTGAAGTGTTGCTGTAGACGCCACCTTCCGTTGACCCGTTAAGCTGTCAACTCCACCGTGACCAATAGTGAGGGGGTTTTTCCGCTTTCCTCTGCTTCGTGGTGCAGCTGCTTCTCTCTCTCTCTGTGACTAAGAATTACTCTTGGTGGAGCTGGTTGAAGATTGCTTCACGGTTGGTGACGCCGCCCAGCCACCACCCTTCACGACTTAAGTGCTGTAACTAACTTCATGCCACGGTACTTGCCTTAACACAGCAACGTTCCTCCCTAACCCACCCAGAGTGACAAAGGGGGGCTACAGGAAAACAAAAAATGGTCGCTCCTTGATCTGCAGCCGCTGACCGAGACCTCCACAGCACTGGTGCATGACCTAGACATTCTGGATGTTCTACTCTAAGCCACAAGCCTACAGTGAATAACATAGCGGCAGTGTTTGGCCTCCAGCATGCAGCTGGTCTCTGACACGTCCACATCCCCTGCCGTCATTGACCTAACTGACGTAGACCTTCCAGCTCCACGGTAGGAGGGCTTTCTGCGCCTCTTCCAACATGGCGTTCTCTAATTGGTCCATTCAAACCTAGGCTCTCCTGATTGGTTCATTCAATTTGCGAACTAATCCTCTTTCTCACGTCAGAAATCTGCTGGTTTCCAGAATATTCCCTATACCTAGTTGAATAAATAAGTAAAACTCATGGATTTCCTACGTAATAAAGGTTCCCCAAAAACAAATGAATGCTTTTTATATTGTTTTGCATACGGTATAATCTTAAATACTTGACAAACACCCTCCTGTCTGGCCTGATTCACACACTAGGGACGTGTGAATCTTGCCTTAGCGACCTAATCACCCGTGTATTTAACCTGAGACATGCTCTAATCATCTAGTTACCTCTCTGTCAGACCTGAATCATACGCTACATAAAACGTCGCTCAATACGTTTATCATTTGGCGTTTAAATGTTAAAAGCCCAAAACGCTGGGAGTAATTAATGATTACAAAATACATAAATATTGTACCTGCAAAGTAGCCACTGTAGGTACTTATCATATACAATATTAATATTACAAGTATACATTTTGAAAAATGTGGAGAAAATGAACAATCCCGAAATAATGGATATATTTTGAATAAATTTAAATTTAGGAAAGACATGGGTAAATACTGCTTTGGAAACAAGGTTGTTGCTTTGTGGGGACAGATTACTGGGTAGCATAACAGACATCAGATCACTTGATTGTTTCTAGCGTAGGTTAGACATGTGAATGAATTTGGATGGATATAAATAGGAGCTGCCAGGTATGGGAAAATAGGACTTCTGCAGTTTCTTTCATTCTTATGTTCATGATTTTCAGAAACTTTGAACATAAACTGAGAAAATTAGACATTACGATTAATTTTAAAGGCGTGTGCATCCTGTTCGGATTCTAAATTATAAATTAATGAATTTTCTATACTTTGTAAGTAATTAATCATTAAAAATAAAGTTCAGCCATAGTGTATATAATCTGATTTTATGAATAAATGAAAAACCATATTCACCCACATATAGTACATAGGCATGTGTATGCCTGTGTACTCACCAAATTATGCTTGCGTGGGTTGAGCTTGGGCTCCTTAAGTCCCGCCTCTCAACTATCAATCAACTGGTGTACAGGTTCCTGAGCCTATTAGGCTCTATCACATCAAATGTGTGTACGTTCGTGAAACGTAAGAAAAGCCTCGTGGACCATCCCTTTTATCTCAATTAACCTGAAATTCACGAGCAAAAGGTTTATATATATATTTCTGTGACAATTTCGCCTGTTGGTGAGTGCAACGTGCAGCAGAGCACGAGAGGAACTCACGCGATGAGTGGCCAACACAGCCACTCTTCTGAATGAACCGTTTTAAGAGTTTTCGTGGGAGGGAGACAGCTAGGTCCATCATTCATGTACATTAGTTTTGACAGTACAGAGAGCATAAGAGTGTTACGGGGAGTTCCACACAAACACATGGCTTGAATGGGGTCCCAAGCCAGTATGGAATTGAAAACTCCACACCCCAAAAGGATTCGAACCCAGAGAGCCAGGAGCACCTTGGGGTACCTGGTATCTTAACCACTAGACCACACGACTGTACAAAAATCTTGGTAGTCGTGAGACTATTTATCCAAGATCCGACAGCGCTCGGTGGTCAACTTGGGCATAGATATTTCATCGAATCACCTTACTTGGTGGGGCCACGCGAGCAACACAAACGCGTTTGTGTTTGCGTTGGAGGGAGGGTGTTGGAGGGGGTGTTGGAGGGGATGTGGGAAGGGGATGTTGGAAGGGGGTGTTGGAGGGGGGGGTGTTGGAGGGGGGTGTTGAAAGGGGTGTTGGAAGGGGTGCTGGAGGGTGTGTTGGAGAAGTGTTGGAGGTGTAGCTGGATGGGGTGTTGGAGGGGGAGCTGGAGGGGGTTGGGGAGGGTGTTGGTAGGGGTGCTGGAGGGGGTGTTGGAGGGGGTGTTGGAGGGGGTGTTGGGAGGGGTGTTGGAAGGGGTGTTTGGAGGGGGTGTTGGAGGGGGTGTTGGGAACAATAAAATCTTCCAGACCTGTGACAGGGTTACGGAGGACCTACGACTAAAAGAACCTCTTCCTAAATACAAAACAGAACTAGAACAATCCCAATGATATGCAACAAGGGTGTTAGATCGTTTATATATATAAGGAACAGAATGGGCCCCTAATACTGACCTTAGAGGGCACCCTCTCTATTCTCATCTCTCCTCCTACTGTGACTCTTCATCCTCCTTCCTAATAGGCCCTTAATACTTAACACACTTCCTTATATACCAGCCTACTTCTCTAGTTAGTAAAGGAGGCTCTTTTGAGGAACAGTGTCAAAAGTTTACTGGTAGTCAAAAATAATTAAATTTGCCCAATCCACTCACTCCTGTTAGCTGGCAACTGTATGCATTTAATTGTGCTTACGGGGGTTGAGCTTTGATTCTTTGGTTCATTCTGTCAACAGTTAATCAACTGGTGTACAGGTTCCCGAGCCAATTGAGATATATTATATCGACATTTGAAACTGTATATGAAGTCAGCCTCCACCACGTCGCTTTCTAATGCATTCTATTTCTTAACTACTCTGAAATTTACAAAATTCTTTCTAATGTCTCTATGGTTCATTTGGGTACTAAGTTTCCAACTGTGTCCCCATGTACCAGTACCCGTGTTAAATAGTTTGTCTTTAACTACCTTATCAGTTACCCTGAGAATTCTGTATATGGTAATCATGTCTCCCTAAAATCTGTCTTCCAGCAATGAGTGGTTCAGT